>NW_004949097.1:3710744-3786230 GCF_000317375.1 Microtus ochrogaster
ATACTTTCTTCATCCATTCTTCCATTGAAGGGCATCTAGGTTGTTTCCAGGTTCTGGCTATTACAAACAATGCTGCTATAAACATAGATGAGCATATACTTTTGTTGTATGATAAGGCATCTCTTGGGTATATTCCCAAGAGTGGTGTTGCTGGGTCCATGGGTAGGTTGATCCCAAATTTCCTGAGAAACAGCCACACTGCTTTCCAAAGTGGTTGCACAAGTTTGCATTCCCACCAGCAATGGATGGGGGTACCCCTTACTCCACAACCTCTCCAGCAAAAGCTATCATTGGTGTTTTGATTTTAGCTATTCTGACAGGTGTAAGATGGTATCTTAAAGTTGTCTTGATTTGCACTTCCCTGATCACTAAGGAAGTTGAGCATGACTTCCTTAAACATATTAAATGCCATATTCTGTAGTCTTTGAAAGGTTTGAAAAATGCCTATCCATCTGAAATATATCTCTATACAACTAAAAAATCTAACCAACATGACTACAAGCTTGACTATTATAGATGATTATCTGTTAACTTACATTTCTTAATTAGACATTACAGTTTTAAATGAGCTACACAAACACAATACCTTAATCAAGATCAGAAACACATACACACACACACACACACACACACACACATATATAAATTGACCTTAAATTTGTGTCAATAAACCAAGATGCATACCAAGGCAAACCTCTATAGCATATCACCCTTTAAATGTAAACAAACAATTATAAACAGTATTTGGGAATATGGGTGTAGTTCTGTTCATACTACTTCATGCTGTTTGGGGTTGCTGTTAATAAGGTCTTTCATGGTGGATCCTATGTGCTAGGTTCATCTCAGTCAGCAGTTTGGTGAAGTAATTTCTTTGTGGAGGTGTTAACAGCAACTTTTCAGGGGGTCTCGGTATATCAAACCACATTAGCCTGGAATGAATCCACAGGTTCTCATCCTCTGTGGAGACAAAAGAAGAAACTCTTTTTCAAAGCACCATATCCTTATTCCCAAATTTTGAAGTCAAGATACCTTTATGATATACATGCTGGTTTAGCTTAGCAGCCCATACAATGAAATGTCTCTGTACTTAACTCGTTCACAGTCAAAAAAATTCAAAGAAAGCACAATAATATACATAATCCAGACTCTGTGAATTTTCCATTTTTACATTGTTTATTTTGTTTACTCCTTTTAATCTATGATTATCTGTACTGTCTCTTAAAAGACTTTTTTATTACTTTTTCAGCTTTCTGTACTCTTTCTTCTCTCTCCCAAGCCTACGTACATTTATCCAACACTATGAATTCATCTGGATTTATCTTTATTGCATATATGTAATTATTTTCTGTCCAGGACTGCTTTTGCTCTTCTTAAAACTTAAGCTATGCCATTATTAGAGAAAATATGGCAGTTCCAGCTTACCTGCCCAATCTAAAATTTAAGCTGTGCTATTACTATGGAATATATGGTACTGCCTGCTAGGTCTGCACAGTCCAGCATGGTGGAGCCACTTGTGCCTCTGAGACACGCACACCATCCCAGTTCCAGGCACAAAGCTGGTCCATGTTGCCATCAAGCAAGTTGCAGCACGCAGCTCATAAACCCAGTTCAAATGCTCTGTAGCCAGATCTCCTGCCTGAAAGAGTCAGAGGTCAGTTTTTTCTGCTGCAGCTGAGTTAGGAAAATCTCTCTTAAAGGAGCAGCAGCAAGCTGCCAGCAAACAGCAAGACGATGTGTTAAACTCTGTAAATTTTTTTTGTCTAAAATTCCTTTTCAAGCCCTCTCAGGTTTTATGTGGATTTAGTATGCCATGTGGACACCAATTTATAGGAGGAGGGTCTGCTTGTTCGTTTCTGCTACCCAGAACAGAAATAACCACACAAAAACTGTATTATTTAAATCACTGCTCGGCCCATTAGCTCTAGCTTCTTATTGTCTAACTCTTATATTAATTTAACCCATTTCTGTTAATCTGTGTATCACCAGGAGGCTGTGGCTTACCAGGTAAAATTCCCAGTGTCTGTCTCTGGTGGGCTCTGTGATATCTCTCCCCCACTCAACCTTTTTTCCTTCCAACATTCAGGTCTGATTTCCCTGCCTACCTAAGTTCTGCTCTATCAGCAGGCCAAGGCAGTTTCTTTATTCATTAACCAAGAAAAGCAATACACAGACAGAAGGACCACCCACACCAGTATCCATTAGTAATTTAGGTTGAATAAAGTATCTTGACTTTATTAAAGTTAGCATCCTTTCATAATTCCAATAAAATAAACATAAAAGGAAAATAATGTTTAACAGGGAACTCAAAGGGAAAGACAGACTCACTCTCATTAGCCAAGAGAAGATTCCATCTATTTGTTACTTAATATAGGCTCTCTGCAGGTGTGTTCAGACACAGCTATTTCCTCTGATGGGACTGCATGATGCTTATGCATAGCAAACATGGGCTTTAAGAAAAGTGAAGAGATCAGCAGAAGTCCAGACAAGGAATATAAAAAGTAGGGAAAGGGAGTCTGGAGAAACGGCCCAGGGGCTAAGTGCTTACTACTCTCTGTGAGGACTTAGATCTCAGCACCCCATACCAGAGAGTTCACAAACAGCTTCCATTGCCCCTTCTGGCCACTGTGGACACCTGCACACACACACACACACACACACACACACACACACACACACACACACACACACACACGTACAAACACACACAAAAAATGCAATAAAAGAAATCCTTAAAAAATAAAGAAAGGAATCAATGTTAAGGTTAATTAATTCCTCATAAATAACTGAGCAAGCATGAACATGAGTATGGCCTAGAATAAAGCAGAAGTTACAGTGAGTGCAAGAAACATGTAGAAGTGTTAGCATGTAGGAAGACACCCAGGAAAACTGCTCTAACTGGAGAGGTAGCAGACCACGGTAAAGAGCACAGGAAGCTGGTACTACTTCCAGTAACCTGATGTATTTTATTATGAGGTGGCAGAGAGGGGCTCTAAGGCTCTAAACACAAAGAAATAATGACGTGGGTATGCCAATAAGCCCAACTTGATCCTTACATACCGAAGGCACTTTACAGTTTGCCTAACACTGCTCCCAGTAAGTACATGCAATCACAACAATAAGTCACTGAAAACTCTATCATGTAGTAAGACCACATTTCATTTTTGATAGGGAAAGGAACTTTGGGAAGTGTCTCTCTCTCATTGGCCATGGGTGAGCTGGCAGAGAGTTGTATGGTAGACTTCTGGGGCATCATTACTGTAAACATAGTCACATAGAAGCAAATACATGCTGAAGGCAGGAGGGATCCAGCCGAGCCTGGGTGACAGGGTGACATGCTGTCACAAACTACATGAAACAGAAAGTAAATGCATCGCATCACTATCCAAGGCTGGCAGCAGAAAGTTCAGCATTTTGTGTGTGCGTTTCAAAATTAAAATGTGTAGTAGGACAAAAAGCAAATACATTTTCTAAATAGTTACTACAACTTGCTGCTATATCTGTTTCAGACACACACTAACTCCTTGCTTGTGCTCGAATGTGTTCATGGGAATTTCAAAACATTTCTGTTATTGCTTATGCTCACATCAGTAGCTATGAGTAAAGAGGCTCACGCAGGCACAGCTCACTAGAAGCACAAATACCCTGGAGTTGTATTGTCATCAGGAAGGTACTGTTAGAAATGCTAGGAAATCAGAAACGAAGGTCTGGGGAGCCAGCTAGCAGATAAGTGCTCACTGCCAATCTGACAGAGTTTAATCCCTAGAATCCAGGTAGAGAAAGGAGAGAACGGACACCTGCAAGTTGTCCTCAGACATGTATGTTGTGGCATCATGTTTCCCCATTCCCCAATAAAGAAAGAAATGTAAAACCAAAAAAAAAAATTAAAGAAAAAAGAATCTCCAACAAAACAGCATTTTCTTCAGCATTCCCAGTAAGGTCATTCCTCTTCACCTCCACGTCTGAGCTCTCTGATTCTCATACACATGGCAAAAGAGATCTTTGCTGAGACACAGATGCTACAAGCAGAAGGGAAGTGATGAGTAATTTTAAAATTGTACCTTGATGCTAAAAATCATTATTTATGACAACTTTTTAAAAGTTAATTTACTTAATTCCTTACAAATGTTTAATATCATGAAATAGAAAAGCATGTACAATTTCTATTCAAGGTGGGTTTATTCTGGTATCGTATTAGAAAGTCACAAGGTGATTGACCAGATGGTTCAGTAGATAAAAGCACCTGTGGCCAGGCACAATGCCCTGAATTGTATCCTTGGGACCAACATGATGGAAGAAAGGAACCAATTCCCCAAAGTTGTCCTCTGACTTCTACACAAGTATTTTGGCACATACTGTACACACACACACACACACACACACACACACACACACACACACACACACACACACAGTGATCAAGTAATATAATTATTGAAAATTTAAAGAAAATCATGTGTGACCCAACACAATTTAATCATTAACTCCTTTTGCTGTGGCTATGGAAATTATTTTTGCAAACTTCAAAACACCCTCAAGGGGGCAGTACTGTCCCTACTGAGGATCCAGGTAGTGTCCATTTCAGACACTGCAGACATGCCACTCTTTCCAGAAACTGCACATGGGTGGTAGGAATAAAGAAGGCAACACCTTCCAGCACGCATGATCTGTCCAACGAGAAAACAAACCACTTTCCCATGATTCCAGCTATGCTCTCTAATATTGTCCACAGGCTGAAAGGTTTGTTCAAAACCAACTTGCAGGTAAGTGTAATGACAGACCTGAGAGCTGTGCCCACGACCCCAGTACCTCACTTTCCCCAAACCCAGGGGTTGTCTTGTGGAACTGTTAGTGTTTCTTGGGTCCTAACTATTTCCTCTATGCCATTGGGTTTTCCAGTTGTCCTTAAAATGAAAGTTCAGAGGTGGTCATGCCACAGGAAAATTTTCAGTGGGTTTATTACTTACCTCATTCCCATTTTATGGAGTATCTCTGGTTGAAGGTATGGACTGGCATCATTAAACCTACTCAGAAAAGTGACAGTTTAAACAGCGATGGTTTCTTGTTTATCAGGTGTGTTGTTGAATTTTTTAATTATTCACTTTATGTATATGGGTTTTCCAACTGCATATATGTCTGTCACAAGCATACAGTGCCTGTAAAGGCTGAAAGGGTGTCAGATCCCCTGGTAATGGTGTTACAGATAATTGTGAGGCCCCAACTGGGTGTTAGGAATTGAACCTGGGTCCTCTGGAAGAGCAAGAGGTCTCAACCTCTGAGCCATCTCTCCAACCCTCATCATGTGGTTTTGAGCCTCCGTATTTCCCTGATAGAATTATCTAAACATAGTGAGAAAGTTCCTTTGTGTATTTCAAGATGAAAAGTAGAATTCCAGAAAAATCATTTCCACAACATCAAAACCTTCAAAGTTTATAAACTTCCTATTCTGTGCATGGGTATCAGGTGGAGTGCTGCATCCATCTTGGTCTTCTCTGAAAGCAAGATGAGTCATATAGACAGACCTCTCATTATTGGCAGGTAGCTAAATAATCCAACTTGTCTCTTTTGAAGATGTCTGGCTTTTGGTAACCATGACGTCGTGCTTTGTAAAGTCCTTCAGGTTTTTTTTTTTTTTCCAGCACAATTCTTTGCTGTTCAATAGACATTGCCAAATGGAAATGGGACTGTGCCCTCGGAGTTATATAATATTCTAGTTACTATTTAGCCAAAGCAAGCTGTGAGTTTCAGGAAAATGGAAGAACTTTTCATCACTGAACTGAAGCCATTGGGAGGGGTTGTTTTGTGACACTTTTGTTCAAGCCATTTTGTGTTTCTTGGTTGCATCCATCTTTGCCTTTATAGACATTGTATTGATTCTACTTTGTAGAAAATACAGGTTTAGCATACAGATGTTTCCAGAGTTTGTTCAAATCAGAAAATTACTGTTAAACTTCAGAGCAAAATTGTTTGGACTAGCCTGCAGCTCACTTCTCTGTGACTGAGGCCTCTGTCCAATACAGTAGTGTTGGGTAGAGTCTACTTATGTGGAAATAAAGTGCCAGTGTGTCCAATATAATAGACGTTCACCAAGAGGACATATGAGTGGATATAAAGTTGGGGTTGTGTTTTTTTGAAAAAAATTACCAACCCTTTTTGATTGTCACATCGACAAAACCCACAAAAGTTTTATCTCAACAATGGTTTGTGCTGTGTCAGGACAATCATTTCATTAGCAAGTTTCATTTCCCCATAGATTAAATGAGTGCACTAGAAAGATGGGCCAGCTCAGAAAAGATACACTTGTGTGAATCCATTGGTATGCATTCATACATTGTTGGAATCCATCTTTAAGCCTTATAGAAGAGGCGGTGAGTGAAGCTCTAACCTTTGCTTAGACCTGAGACACGGAGGCATGAACCATGAACCTCAAGGGGCTGCTTTTGTTTCTGTCCATCAGTTTATGCTGTAGGGGAGGAGGGAGCCCTAACAAATACTTCAGAAAACATTAAAGCCTGGTTCTGTGGGCTGGAGTGACGCTGGGGTGAAAGCTTCCTGCGAAGAAGCTGTGGGAGCTGAGGCCTAAGTGACAAAAACCACAACATGGTCGGGAAGCATGACAGATGGAGGGAGAAGGCACAGAGGACTTTCAAGGTGTGGGGGTGGGTTTTAGTTTCAGAGCAATGGGAAGTCGTTGAGAGAACTGATATTTAAAATAACAACTCTGGTGACTTGAGGGACAAAGTAGTACGGAAGGGCTGGAGAGGCAGCCCGGTGGTTAAGAGGGCCTGTTCCTCAATTGTGAGAACCACAGTGCAGTGCCCACAACCACAAAACCAGGCCACCAGTAATCTTGTGTTAACCCCACCATGAAAGAATGAGACCTCTACCATAGTTTTGAGCCAAATTTGAAGCAAGCTTTAATTAAATACTGGCCAGGATGGTGGGCTCTAGGCAGATCCATTCTGGGGTTCCCAGAAAATGACAGCGAGTCACATTTGCAGAGGCTTAGAAAGGCAAACCCATAAGGCTATGTGTTTCCCACCAAGTCCAATCAGGGGCGAGCATATAACTTGATGTAGTTCATGTGTGTGTACCTCCCACCTGCATTAAGCATATCCAGTGTTTTTGAGTCAAACAAGCTTGTCTAGGGGAGTGAAAACACGTGGTTTGTTATCTCACATGAACAGCAGCCACCAGCACCTCAGTATCTGTCTTTGGGCAAGGGGCTTACAGGCTAGAGGCATGTTTGCTTCATGGATCTCTTAGGAACAGTAATTGAAACTGAAAGCATAACTTTGGCCCCCACACTAGCACCAAGGGACGTGGAGACATGTCGATCATAGGGGTTTGCTGGCTTCAACTTAGTTTAGAAGAAGAAAGCCCTGGGTTCCTAGGCAGAGGGAAATGGAAAACTCCCAACACAGTCTTCTGGCTCTATCTATACACATGCATGATGTGCACGCACACACACACACACACACACACACACACACCCTCTCGTTCTCCCTCTCTCACACACACATGCACACGTCAGAATAAAAAGAGAGCTGAGTTGAGTCAACAACTTACTTAAAGAGGTTAGTTGTCTTAATATGGGCAAGATCACTGTGATTTAGTTAAATTCCATGAGAAACGAGAACTACTTCAGTTAAGATAACTGTAATAGAGAATTGGAAAGGATTCAGGAGTCATTTTGAAGGATGGGACTCCAGAACTTTCTTTTGGGACAGATGTAGGAAGTGAGAGAGAGAGAAAAAGTAAGAATGATGCCTCAGCTTGGCTCTTGAGAAACTCTGTTTCGTGGTTGTGCAATTCAGTGAGACCCAGAGAAAAGCAGGGGCCGTGAAAGGGTGAATGGGGAGGTGTTAAGAGCTTCAAACTTGAGAGAGAGAGAGAGAGAGAGAGAGAGAGAGAGAGAGAGACAGAGAGACAGAGAGAGAGACAGAGAGAGAGAGACAGAGAGAGAGACAGAGAGAGACAGAGAGAGTTAAAACTATAGAAAATCAAAGCACATGTGTCCAGCAAAGAGATAATCAATCCATGTCCAGAGATCACAAGGAATTTCTGCTCTGGGATGTCTGGATGAGTTAGAGCACCCGTACTGATTAGAGACAGAAGTGAGAAGCTCTGGGTGTGGCCCACATTCCAGCACGCGGAGACTGAACAGCAAGAAGATTCTAGGAAGAGAGGGTAGGATGGAGCAGCCAATGAAGGGAGAGAAAAACCCAGCTCCACCCTAGTAAACCACCCTTGTGAAGTTCCACTTTCCCAGGCCACACACACGTGCAAGACACCAGAAATGAGAAATCCCTCAGCTTGATTGCCAGAAGACTACACACGGCAACGTGTGGTCAAGCTGGAGCCAAGAGATGTGATGGTCTTCACACAGCACCCAGCCAGGAGCTGGAGACAGAGGCCCGGACCTTGTGTGCAGATGCTTTTTACATTTTACTGGATTAGGGAATTTGTTTTTCTAAAGCCTTCCTTCTTTTGGCAGCCATATAACAGACATGGGAGGACCCTCCAATACCTACTCTGTGGCTTTCGCTTCTCTTTTTAAAAACTGGATTTTAGGACATCAATTTGCCATTCTTAATCTCAGTCATAAAAACTTTGATGTGAATGAGAAATCTTTAAAGACTTGGTTTGATTATGGACAAGAGTATTTTTTTTAAAAAAAAACTTATTTGGTATGTCAGGAATTTAATGAGTACTTCCTCACACCCATTGTTAATAAGATTTTTTTATGGGTGCTTTGTCTGCATGCATGTCTGTACCATACAGTATCTGTTGCCTCCAGAGGCCAGAAGAGGATGCCAGATCCCTTGGGATTGGAGTTACAGGCAGTTGTTAACCTCAATGAGGGTGCTGGGAATTGAAGTTGAGTCCTCTTGAAGAGTAACTAGCTCTTAACCACTAACACATCTCTTCAGTCTCTAATTAATAATTTATAACATTTTCAGATGCTAAGTGCTTGACCAAGTGATAGATAGATAGATAGATAGATAGATAAGATAGATAGATATCTCAGCATTTTTTTTTAAATATTCAAATTACTGATTGAAATCTGAAAGAGTCTTCCTAGGTCAATGAGAAGAATCTAGAGAGTCCCAAATCTGACAGACTCCTGTTGCTTAAACCAAACTTCCCTCTTCCAGTTTTTATGGCATACTTACCATCCTTAACAATTTCTCTCCTTACTCCAGTGCTTTCTTTGGCAGATTTTGCTGCCATCAACTTGAGCATCATGATGCCTCTACTTAGCCTCCACTGCTTATGTGGGAGATGCTTTGGCAAAGTTGAGAATAATTTATAGGACCTATTCTACTGTAGAAAACTTCATTATAACACACATGGAACAGACTCTCAATTTGAATTTTGGACATAAAAAAATTCTAGAAAACTCTTCACACTGAGGCTGGAGACTGAAAATAGATTTTTTCCCCCCATCAGTCAGAGAGATGCTTTTTCATAGCAATACTACTAAATCCTCTTACTACCAATGCCATGTGTGTAAAACCCATCACATTTAAAAAGAAAAAATGTAGACAGTGGGGAGCCCGTCTGCACTTTGGATATAATGACACCTCATAAATACCATTCAGTGGACAGTTACATCAATGCGTGACATTAAAATAAGCAGTAAGTGGGACATCCTGTCACATTTAATCCCCACATTTGAGAAGCTGAGGCAGAAGGTTTGCCATGAGTATAAAGGCAGTCTAGGCACATAGTGATTTCCAAAATGGGACAGTCCCCATCTCGCTCCTCTGTGCCCCCCTACCTAATAAAAAAGAAAGAAAGAATGTAGATTGGTAGAAAAGGATGAATTTGGGACATTCAAGACATTATGTTCTGCTTCAAGACTAAGTGTTACACCTAATTATTTCCTTTGTAACCTCCAAGTGAAAGAAGGGATTTGCTGGAGGATCCCAAGGCACCAACTCTAAGTTCAGAGGCAGCAGCTTGATCCTCTCATGATCAGTATAAATTAAATTAGCATTGCTGTCTTCCATCCTGTCCAAGTTCTGTACGAGGTGCTTGATAACACTGTGTGTAGTGTTGTGTTGTGTTATGTGCAAATTCATATTTTGGAGGGAGGTCACTAGTTAGTTCCTGGCTGTCTGGCTAGCTTAGACCAGAGATAATCACACAGAAACCGTATTGATTAAATCACGGCTTGGCCTATTAGCTCTAGCTTCTTATTGGCTAGCTCTTACACCTTAATATAACCCATGTTTATTAATCTCTGTATCACCACTTGGCTGTGGCTTACCAACTAAAATTCCCAACGTCTGACTCTAGCAGTGGCTCCATGGATTCTCTCTGACTCTGCCCTTTCTCCCAGCATACAGCCTAGCTTTTCCTGCTTAGTTCTGTTCTGCCCTTGCCATAGGCTCAAAGCAGTTCTTTATTCATTAACCAATAAAAGGAACACATAGACAGAAAGACCGCCCACATGATTCATATGAATGTGCACACATGTGTGTATGGGCATGTGTTGGGAGGTGTATAGAGGTCAGAAGCCAACTGACTTTTTCCAATCACTCTCTATATATCTTTTTGAGACAAGGTCTCATCATTCACCCAAGAGCTTGCTGATTCCAGAAAGCTCCAGGGATCTGCCTGTATTTGTCTCCTCAATGCTGAAGTCGCAGGCCACCATGCCTGACTTTGTGTGTAGATGCTGGGCATCTGAACCCAGGTCCTGGTGCTTGAGTGGCAATCAGTTTACCAAACTTAACTACTTCCTTTTATCTGTCTGTTTTATGTTAGGTTGGTTTTTAAGACGCGTTTTCATATAACCTAGACTGGCCTCAAATTCACCGCATAACTGAGGCTGGCCTTGAACTCCAGGTCTTTCTGCTTCTACACCACCACTGCTAAGATCACGGGTGCATGCTGTTATGAGTGACTTTGTAGTACATATTTTTAGAAGAGAAAGAAGCCTAGCTTTATCCAGTACTGTCCCAACCACGTGCATTTGCTCCCAAGGGCCCGGTTTTAAGCTGCACAAATCACTGGAGGTCTTACATGTATCTCAAAGTCCTGTCAGCAGTGACAGATGTGAGTAGAGATGTTGACCTCTGACACTTGAGGCTTCATCTGTCCCTTTTCTTCAGAAGAGAAGTGAGACTGTATCCTGCCCGGAGGAGTGGGTAAGCTTGCCAAGGAAAAGGAGACCCTGACATCCTGTGGTTTTCACTGTCCAAAGCTGACTCATCTTTTCTCTCCTTCAGCCCACACACCCACAGTTGTCACTTTCTCACTGGAAAATGACTCACGTTCAGGCCACCTGCAAGGATTTCTACTTGTAAATACGTGTTTCTTTACCGGCTCTACAAAGGAAGCCCAAACTGACCGGAAAGATCTGGAGGGGTCAACAGTTTCCCTGGACATTCAAGCTCTGGAAAAAATCCAGGACTAGGGCGAGATTCAGAAATTGGGACATAAAGTGGGAAGAAGTACAGCTAACAAGAGAGGGAGACCTGCAGCAGAGATCTGGCTGTCTGAAAGGGAGGTGCAGACGGGACAGCACATTGACAGCTCAACTTAGAGGGGGATGATATTGTATGTCCAGGCAAGCGATGTCGAGGGTAACTGCCAGCAGATAACAAGGACCTAGCTTCAGACCAGGAGTGCAACTACTACTGGAGGGTCTAGAAAGACAGATCACAGCATCTTCACACGGCATCACCACACCACATCACAACACAGCATCACCACACAGCATCACAACGCAACATCCACCATAACATCACCACACGGCATCACCACACAGCATCCACGACACAGCACCCACAACACAGCATATACCCAACACGGCATCACAACTCAGCATCCATAATACAGTGATATGAGTAGGGAAGAAGAAATCCAGAAGTGAAAGATAGGAGTGTAGAAAACTTACCAGAACACAGGACCTCGTCAACCAAGCCTGTGGCTCAATTACTAGAAAGGAACAGAAAGTGGCCCAGATAGCACAGTGTGGGGCCCTTGACTGATGTATTAATTTATTGATCAAGATAAAAAGCCTATGATAAAACTCTTATCTTTAACATGTTATTAAGCATCTGGTTCCCTTCCATCATCCTTTTACAAAAAAAAAAAATTATGTTATCTTTTCAGTTTTATCTCTCTTAATTTTCACTAAAGTTTCAAGAATCTGATCTTTTTCCCCAAGAAAAGTATCCAAAGAAAGGAAGACTTGGGAAGGCTAATTCCCAATCAACATCTCATTAGGAACGAGAGCCCCCTCCCCATCTTTCCTGTCTTCTTCTTCATCTTTGTTTGTTTCTGTGTCACATCCAAGCTATGTGTTGTCAGGACAATGCTAACTCCAGGATGGATGACACAGACACTATTAATAGACTCTGGTTATAAAGCTGAAGAAGAAAACAGAAGTGTCCAAAAGGAGAAGTTGGAAACACAAGTGGGGAAGAACACAGAACATTCTGCCTTTGGTTGTCGATGGCAGGCTTTGCGGACGGGCATATTACTCAAAGGCAGTAGAACACAGGCTTTTATCTCCCTACCTGTGAGTTCTTTGGACCTCCGGCCCATTTGCTACTAAATGAGGATAATATATATATATGTAATTCTGTTTTTAAAATTTTTGTTCTTTCCTCAGAACCAGCCCCTCCGAAATCACTCTTCGCAGTGAACAAAACACAGACATCCGTGACCCTTCTGTGGGTGGAAGAGGGTGTTGCTGATTTCTTTGAAGTCCTCTGTCAACAGCTCGGCTCTAGCCATGATGCCAAACTCCAGGTACTGATTGCCTCGACTTTCCTTCTGGGTTTCTTTTGGTTAAGGCTAATGAAGCAAACTAAAGACTTTCTGTTTCATGAAAGTACAAGAAGTGAAAACTGTCTGCTCGTTCTTTTGGGCTTTGTAGAGTTTAAAAGTTAACAGTATTTATGGACTATATTCATGAGGACCATGACATTGAAATTATATTTTAACAGTTAGGAATCAGTTGCCCAGTTTTTGAAAGGTATTCGAGAGAACACAAATAGTAGAATCAAACACTTGACTTCATTTTTTCTTTTAATTACTTGTAAATTGATTTAATTTTTGTTTATTTTAAACTTAAAAAGACACTATAAATAAAAGATATCAGTTCAGGTGCAAATGGAGAAATAAGTAAAATATAAGTTCCCCAGCAAAGAGTCATATTGTCGAAATAATTTAAAAGACAAAACCCTGAGACATGCTTATTGTTAAAGCTTTGGGGTCATATAGAGCAGACGTGATAAACTACTTTATGGTTCTCCAGGTCATGAAGAAGGGCAGGAAAAGTGGACACTCAGCTCTGAGAGTTACTAACTCACAAAAAGAAAAGAGAAGGAAAGGGGGGGGGGCGGAGAAGAAAAGACTTTGCAGCCAGAGGTGGGGGGAGGAAAAGGACAGGGAGTCACGCACTGCAGGGGGTCAAGTAATTCTTCTAGCATGAATAATTGATGCTCTTTCAATAAATAAAGACCTTGTGCATGAGAAGGAAGAATAGGAGGATGGCTGGGCAAGCAACTTTTTCCACTGCTTGCGGAGATGATGTGCCTTGATCCCTCGGCCCCTTTGATAGGTGCATCAGTAAATTTATCTCTTTTGATCTGTGCTGAGTCCTGTCTCTGTGCTATGAATCTTTTTGGAAAAGAAGTCTCCTGCCATGGATGCATTTTCTTCTCTGTAGCTGTAGTGATGTCTTCCGCTGGAAACACAATGGCTGACCAACTACTAGGGGCAGTTTAGTCCTGCCAGCAAGTCTGTCTCTCCCTGCTGTAATTCTTTTCTGGACAGGTGGTGGGTGGGACGGGAAAGCAGTGCTGTTGGCTGCTGTCTTGTTAGCCTGGAGGGTTTGGGGATGTTCTTTCGAAAAAGAGGGGCATACTGACTCATTGTTTACATTGTGCAGTTTATATGTCACTGCCTCTCCACGGACCCACCAAGTTAGCGATTTATTCTTCTTAAAAATGAGATAATTTTTGCTTCTGAGCACCTTCTCTCACCATGCTTTGGGTGGGTGTGACAAAAAAGAATGTGGGCAAACAGGTTGGGCTCTTAATATATAGAGAACCGCTACAAGTAAAAAATAAATAAATAAAAGATACTAAGCAACACTCCTAAGCAAACACATAGGAAACCAAGAACAAAGGAACCTTCAACGTATGAAAAATTGATAACTTCCTTCATGATAAGAATTGCAAAATAAAACTACTAGACACAGTTTTCACTGGGAAAGCCTACAGGCAAATATGCCGCGTTAGAAGGAATGCAGGAAAACAGTCCTCTCCACTCAACAGTAGTGAGCAGGTAAGCTGGCCTGGGAGGGGTTGATTGTCGATAGTTTTCGGTATTACAAAGGCATGGTTTGTGACCAAATACCAACTGCTGGGACTGTATGATTACATATGTATATACGCCTTTCCATGCAGCGTGTGGTGTGTATACATGCACGTACGCCATATGCAGCATTTTAGCTTTTCCTGTAGTAGTGACAAAAAAACCCCAGCAAAAGCAACTTGCAGGAGAAGGTATCTCTTCTAACTCATAATTTCGGGGTACAGTCCTTTGCGGTGGGGAAGTACTGTCAGCAGAAGCTGGAGGCAGATGGTCACATTGCGTCAGCAATCTGGAAGCAGAGAATTGTAGTGTCTTTGTTTCAGATAGCTTTCTTCTCTAAATGCAGTCCAGGATCCAGGCTCAGAGACTGGTGCCACTCTCCTTTGGTGTGGATCTTCTTAGGTCAATTAGCCTAATCACAATAACCTCTCAGGGACATGCGCAGAAATTACCTAATCTAAACAATCCCTCATCTCATAGGTGATTGTAGGTTCTGTCAAGTTGGTGATCAATATCAACCATCACACATACATAAGTACTATATATATATATATATATATATATATATATATATATATATCTGCAAGATGCTGTTTACTTAACATGTTTTCAATAGCACACAAAGAACTCAACAAACCACTTGAACCTTCGTCAGTAGGATGCTGATGAGGTCAAGTATGAACGTTGCATGGACTTGTGTGCACTCCTTAAAAAACAGTAACACAGGAGCTGGAGATGGTTTTGGGATTAAGAATACCTGCTGCTCTTACAGGAACTGAGGTTTACTTCCCAGCACCTACACAGTTGCTCACAACTGTCAGCAACTCCAGCTCCGGGTTATACAGTACCCTCTTCTGGTCTGTGCAGGCATGAATGCATGTAGTACCCAAATATACAGACAGACAAACATTCACACATGTAGTTTTTAATTTTTTTTATTTAAAAAAGGATTAAACAGCTTAATACAAACTTGTAGTAAGAATGCCAAAACATGATGTGGGATGTCCTTCTGTATATGTGCTGCTTTTATTAGTTGATAAATAAAGCTATTTGGGCTAGTGGGTTAGCAGAGTAAAGCCAGGCAGGAACTCCAAAAAGAAACAGAGAGAGGGGACGGGGCAGAGTTAGAGAGATGCCATGTAGCTGCCAAAGGAGAAAGACCCCCACCGGAACCTTTCCAGTAGGCCACAGCCTCATGGTGATACACAGATTAATAGAAATGGGTTAATTTAAGATGTAAGAGTCAGCCGGGAATATGCTTGAGCCATTGGCCAGTGTTGTAATTAATATAGTGTCTGTGTGATTATTTGAGTCTGATTGGCCGTGAAACAAAAGAACAGTCTCTGCTAACAAGAAGATACTGATGACTCAGGTAAAGCTAAACAGAGTAGTGTGGAAGTCATTCACAATTGTCAACACGACCTCTCCGTCCATACCTCCATCAAAGGTGTACAAGGAGGAAAACATCCAGTAATGTTGGCTGCTTTCACGGGACAGAGCGGCATGGAAGAGATTTTTCACTGTTAACCTTTTCCATCTTTTAGTTGCGTCTACTCTACATACAACCTCCTTGATATGAAAAATAGTTTTAAAGACAAAATGAACGAGGATGACACGAAATGAATTTTCTTTTCTATATCTCCAGGAACCCATAGCTGTTTCCTCCCACGTTGTGACCATCTCCAGCCTCCGTCCAGCCACTGCCTACAACTGTAGCGTCACCAGCTTCAGCCACAACAGTCCCAGCGTCCCCACGTTCATAGCCGTCTCCACAATGGGTAATTGTGCAATCTGGTCTTGAAAAGTTTCTATATTTTCTTTAATGTTTCCTTTTAAAAATACATAGTCTGCTTTTTAATGGAACTGGTCTTCTACTATAAACAACACCCCAAGAGATGGGTTCAGGGAGCCCTTGGCTCCAATCCTGAAGAACAGGTGACTTAGAAAAAGATGTAGATTGTCCTGAAATCTTTTTAAACATGTAAATATAGCATAACAGTATCTGAATTTTAGATTTGGGTTATTGGAGTTCTTTCTATTAATGAGTATGACTTTTTTCCCTGCATGGATTTCTGTGCACCATGTACATGCCTGTTGCCTGCAGAGGTCTGAAGAGGATATAAGATCCTCTGGAACTTGAGATAGAGGTGGTTGTGAGCCAACAAGTGGGTGCTGAGAACCAAATCCGGGTTCTCTGCAAAAGCAATCAGTGCTTTTAACTGTTGAACCATCTTTCCAGCTCCATTGTTGTAATATCTGCAGAGGGCTATGTTCCTGGTACCTGGCCGCCGGCACAGCTAGCTTTATACCCGAAATAATTACATGGAAACTGTATTCTTTTAAACACTGCCTGGCCCATTAGTTCCAGTCTCTTATTGGCTAGCTCTTAAATATTGATCTAACCCATTTTTAATAATCTGTGTAGCTTACGAGGTGGCTTATCAGGGAAGATCTTAACCTACAGCTGTGTCGGGTGGGAGAATCATGGCGACTGCGACTCGGCTTCTTTCTCCCAGCATTCTGTTCTGTTTACTCCACCTACCTAATTTTCTGTCCTATCAGGGCCAAGGCAATCTCTTTATTTAACCAATGAAATTAACACAAAACAGAAGACACTCCCCCATCACTCCATTCTAGGTTATTTTGAAAGTTAGAAGAGAAAATACAGAAAGCCCTAATGTATTCTGTAAAAAGGCTGGTATAATCAACAAGGCCACCATCCTTGGAATCCACAAGACTGGTACACAGACTCCTGATCAGCTCACTCTCGTCTTCACTGGTCCTTGGCTGACCCTGGTTAAAGAGTAGTTACAATTCCTGCTTAAAGTCAAAGCCAAACCACTGCTATTTCAGCTATACTAATGGGAAAATTAGTAACTAATACAAGGGCTGGAACAATGCTGGCCTCCTCGTTCTTTTCCTACATTGTGTTATGTACACTGTTAATGGAAGGAACTACAGACCATCTGTGAAGACCTATGAAGACAGCAGTGCACAATGGGTTTGCTTTTGTGTCCCTCACACTAGCCATGCATTTAGCTACTGAGTACAGGGATGGGTAACATGGACTTTTGCTTTGTTTTGTTTTGAAGTCTTTGCTATTAACATTTAATGTGTTAGAAGAAGAGAAGAAAGTAGATATGGACAGTGTTTTAATGACGTTTCTCCTCACATCTCACAAAACTTTTTCTCCCCAGATTTTGAGGTTTTTGTTTGTGTGTTTGTTCTGGTTTGGGTTTGTTTTTGAAGAACAGAGTTGATACATGATCTCGCTATATAGTCCTGCATGGCCTGGAACTCATAGGAATTCTCCTGCCTCGTCCCTTCCTTCAAAAGTTGGAATTGCAGTCTATGCCACCATGCCTGGCTTCTGTGACACTTTAAAAAATACTTTAATGTCTATTAATTCTTATCCTTTCCCTGGCGGCCTAGAGCAACAGTGAAATTCTTGTCCAGTTTACTTACAAGTGAAAAGGAAGGGAAATAAATAAGGTGCTTCTCAAATAGAGCTGACTAGCCTTCTCTTCTCTCTTCTCAACACTCAGCCACGAACCCAAGCAGAGGTAGCATATAGCAAGTACTCAAGACATTGAGGACTGGTTCTGTGGGGATTTAAATGGTTATCATCTAAGTCAGGCTGGTCTTAAACTCACCAAATAGTCCATAATGCCCGCAAACCTCTCACCCTCCTTCCTCAGCCTCCCAAGTCCTCGGATACAGGATGTACCACCATGCCCATCAGTTCTGATGCTTTCTGCCCTGCGATGGAGGACATGTAGCTCCCCTGGCTCACGGTGAAGATGTCTATAAAGACATGGAACCTGCTCCCTTGCCTCTGGCATCCTGTGATGAGCAGGCCATTCATCAGAGAAAGCACATGAGAGCAACCCCACTCCTAGGGACTCTCCAACTTATTAATAGATTTAATCTCTGCGTCTGTGCAGATGGGAAACCTCGGAGCATATGGCTACAGATCGTCAGGATGCCTGCTTCTGGTAGCATGTAAAATGCCACCACAGATGGCAGCTCGCTAATGCCTTGCTCCTATGCATTGTTAGCGGAGAGAAAACTAGACAGCGGTGCTTCCCGACTCTAAACTCATGGGCATAAAATAAGAACCTGCCACCTTTGAAGCTTTTGAGAATGTTAAGCAATGGTAATGCATGGTAATGATTTTTAATTTTCAAATAGTTGCAAGCCACGCATGGATACTGTTCACACTTGCAGCTTTTCTTTCTAAGAGCATCCTGCGTGCTGGAGACCTAGGAAACAGACTCGGTTCCTCCTCATACCTAAGGACCATCTGCCAGCCTCCAGCGCTCTACCAGAAGGCAAGGCAATGGCTGCCTTAGACAAACATGGTTGTTGCCATTGTCATCTTCATTATAAACTCAACCTTCCTAAGGATAGATGGAAGTCTGTGAATGGCTCTGTCAATCTCTGTGTCCTGTGACCTACAGCAACATGTGGCTTTTCTCTCTAGTTACAGAGATGAACCCTAACGTGGTGGTGATCTCAGTCCTGGCCATCCTCAGCACACTCTTAATTGGACTGCTGTTAGTGACCCTTGTCATTCTTAGAAAGAAGCACCTGCAGATGGCTAGGTAAGAAAAATGCAGATGTTCATCTCTGTCTCTCTCTCCGTGTGTGTGTGTGTGTGTGTGTGTGTGTGTGTGTGTGTGTGTGTGTGTAATGTAGAAGGAACACCTAGGGCCCTGTGGATTCTAGACAAGCACTCTACCACTAGGATAAACATCAAGAACTCTCCTTTATACATTCTCCACTACTTTCTTCACATTTCCGATTTCCGGAGTTTCCTATCAGTTCTCTGAAGACACTGCTGCTCCTTTGGCAACAACTGCATTTGGGAAATTCGGTTCAAATATAAAGTGGTAGACTGCTGGGCAGCTGAGATACAAACCAATATCTTTTACAGTTTGCTCTCTCGCCATGATTTAACCAGTGGCTTATACAGTGTATTAAAAAATAAATCAGGAGCCAGGCAGTGGTGGCGTACACCTTTAATCCCAGCACTCGGGAGGCAGAGGCGGGCAGATCTCTGTGAGTTTGAGACCAGCCTGGTCTACAAGAGCTAGTTCCAGGACAGGCTCCAAAACCACAGAGAAACCCTGTCTCGAAAAACCAATAAATAAATAAATAAATAAATAAATAAATAAATAAATAAATAAATAAATAAATAAATAAATCAGGGATAGTAACATACCTTTAATCCCAGCCCTCTGTAGACACAGACAGGCTGGTCTCTGTGAATTTGAAATCAGTCTTGTCTACATAATGAGTTCCGGGCCAAGCAGGATTACATAGTGAGACACTGGAGAGAGAGAGAGAGAGAGAGAGAGAGAGAGAGAGAGAGAGAGAGAAGAAAAGATGAAGGGAGGAGAGAGGGAGGAAGTAAAGAAGGAAAGAAAGAAAGAAAACAAAGAAGCATCAAGTCCAACAGCAGTTTACTGCCCAGCTAGCATCATGTATAGGAAAATATAATTTAAAGTAAACTGACTCAAGCTAATTACCAAGATAAGAATGGAATGTCCTAATAGACAACAATGATCACTTGTGAATATGGCCACCAGCTTATGAAGTTTGGTATTGCAATAACCAAAATAGGATGGTATTAGTTTGGTATTACATTAACATCATTAGGATGATGGGGACATGGCTTTAACATAGTAGAACTCCAGGGAAAACCTATAACATTGCACTCCTCAAGTAAAGTCTAGACTTACAAACTGTGTGAGCTTGTGCAGGTCACCAAAACTTTATTCATTGGCTTAGCAAATTCTAATGGATATTTGCTATGTAACAACTACCCCAGTACTGAGTGTCTGCTGTACCTCACCTTGACAACACTTGATAGAGTTTCTCTTGCAATGGGGAACACAGATAACACACAGTGAAGACAAAGCTACAGCTGCAGAGTGTGTTAGAGGGTCATAAGAAAGGGTGGAGCTGGGCAGTGCCAGGATCCAGAAAGAAACCCTGAAAGGTTGGTGAAGAGCAGCCATGTAAAACAAAGGCTTGGGAGCCATGAGGAAGAAGGCCATACATTATCTGTGGAAAGTGTCCAGTGTAAAAAACACCTAGTACAAACGCCCAGTGTCATGGCTAATGTACTCAAAGACTAGCTGAGACTCCAGGACAGGCAATGCAGCGGAGGTGCAGGGAAGAATGTCAGGTGATGCCCGATCACAGAGGGTTTCACAAGCCCTTGCGGGACCGTTGGCTTTAACTCTGGGTGACATGAACAGTCACTGCAGAGTCCGGAGCAGGTTAATGAGAGCTGATGAGTTTTGATACATTCATTTTGATTTTATGCAGAAAACAGACTATATTGGGGCAATGAAGAGAGAGGGCACATGAACTGGTTCTGTGCCACCTAGCTAAGTTCTGCCCTGCTATAGGTTCAAAGCAATTTCTTTATTCATTAACGTTAATCACATTATACAGGGAGGAATTCCACATCACCTCCCCTTTTCTACTTAAATAAAAAGGAAGGTTTCAACTTTAGCATAGTAAATTCATACAACAAAACAGTTACCAAGCAAGAATTACAGTTACAATATTTATATCTACTTTATCTTTTATCATAACTAAAGAAAACTATAATAACTATTTATTCTTCAACTCCATCAAAGACTCCAGAAAGATATTCCCTAAATAAACAATAAGTTCATTGTAAGCAACTTTCAAAATTCTAGTATTGACAGAAACATCTCACTGCCTGGACAGTCACCCAAAGTTCTTCTGCAACATGGGGTCATCCATCTTCAGCCTACAGACCCATAGCATCTGGCAGACTTTCCCATGAAGCAGAAATTTTAAAGACAGTTCCACCTATTTTGGCAGTTTGTCAGTCAATTTCTTCTGTATCCTGCAGAATGTCTGGCAGACTCTTTCATGAAGCAGGAACCCCGAAGGACAATCTCACCTTTAGGCAAGTTTAACAATCATTTCTCTGTTGGTCTTGCATGTCCAGTTCACACAGCATACCATCAAGCAGTCCAGGCAAGAGCAGTTTCTTGCCCAAATGGCTAACAAACTCCATAAGGAGCCTCTTCGATGCCCATGTTCCTCTTGAAGCAAATGGTGCTGCCAGGAGCAGATGTGTCTCATTGTCATGAAAAGTCCTAAGCTCTTCAAACATTTTAAATGCCATATTCTATAGTCTTTGAAAGATTTGAAGAATGCCTATCCATCTGAAATACATCTCTGTACATCTAGAAAATCTAACTAACATGACTACAAGCTTGACTATTATAGATGATTGTCTATTAACATATATTTCTTAATTATACATTACAGTTTTAAGTGAGCTCAAGGGAGTGAGGCAGAAAGTGATAGAATAAAGCTCTCTAAGTTGTCTTCTGGCCTAAATATACATGTGCACAGACATCTGTACCCTGTATGCACACACACACACACATACCCAAGAGAGAAACAGAGAGAGATAGACAGACAGACATACAGACCCACACATATGCACACACACACACATACACACACACAGAAACAGACAGAAAGATGGAGAGAGAGAAGCATACACAGAAAGTGATAGAGGCAGATACAGAAAGACAGACAGACAGACAGACAGACAGACAGAGATTTACAGAAAAGAAGATGACAGAAAGAGACTGGTGAGTGCTTGCCAGTGGAGGAAAAGGAATACTAAAGATTGGTGGCTCCGAAGCTACCAAACTTCACATCCTGGGAAGGGGTAGGGTGACTTTAATCTGCATTTAAGTAAACAACATGGCAGTAGCATGGTGTAAAATTCAATTCCAAGGAAACATGAAATAAACAGCCATGCCCAAGATCAATGCAGAGGGGCAACAAAGGACATGCAAGTGTATTCTAGGGTCATGAACACCTTTTGGGAAAGATTGTGAAAGACTCTGTTTTGACTCAAGAGTTTGACTGCATTTCAAGGGGCTGTTTCTTTGTGTTTTATCTTCCTTTGCTTTTTGATATTGTATGTGAAAGAGAATCATATAAAACATGCATTATCCTTTTTTTTTAATTCTGGCATGATGAGCTGGATAAAGGCTCTCTTGACCTTCATGTCAGGTAAAGAGCTCCATCCAGCAGTAACCTTGCTTTTGTCTCTTTTGAACAGGGAGTGTGGAGCCGGCACATTTGTCAATTTCGCATCCTTGGAGAGGGAAGGGAAACTTCCCTACAGTTGGTGAGTGTTATTCTGGGACATGTCTTTAGCTGACTGATTCTATTGTCTTTAAAGCACAGATGATTTTTGTGTGTGTGTGTGTATGGTTGTCCTTCCTTTATTTCAGTGAGTAATCCGTGACTAGATCATCAGGGGCCAAAATGGTTTCTACAAGCTGAATACCATTCTTAAGTAGTGGAAAAGGGGACCACAAAGTCAAGCAAGGGGCCCAAAGCTGTGCTGAGCAGAGGCTCCATCACAAGAACCACAGTGGCAGTAAGAGGCCCTTAAGGGAGACTTAAATAAGGCAACATGGCTGAGTACCTGGCAAGCGAAGCCAACACTTCCATTCAAAAATTAAGTAAAGATGTATAACCCGAAGCTCTCGCCTCTTCTATCAAAGACACAGACAAACTTAAAAATTGTATGAGCCCTTTGTCATTTACAGTTGGGGACGAAGTTCCCAGAGGGAAGAGGTGTTTAGGGAATTAGAACAATGTCGAGGGATAAACTTGGTTGTCATTATACTGAACTATGTGTGTAATCAATAGCAATACTGTCCAGCTAAGTATTAAGTTTAAAATATCCAAGAGAATCACCAATTAAGTAAACATTTCTCCTGTAACAAGGGCTACCATAGAAGTGTTTAAATGAACTCATTTTTCCCAAAGTGGCTAATATTAAATAAACAGATCTGAGAGAACAGAAATTTCACCCTATAGAATCAATAGGGTGAAAAACCTTATCTAAAACACGAGACCTTCCTCTCTGAGTGGGATGATGACCATGCTAGTTGAAGACAGGGGTGAAATGGGATTCTGTTTGATATGACTGCACTTTGGGTCATTTTAAAATTTAACATGAATAGAGTTTTTCTATAAAATATGATCAACCCAGTTGTGAAGAAAGAGAATTTCTAAGCCCTTGATGCTGACAATTTCAGAAACATGGGAAGATTTGTTCAAATATGCTGGGACTCTTCTCAAGATTAAGAGCCTCACCAACTCCCACTTCTTCCCTTTAAAAGACCAGGTGCTCACAGCTCTGGTGTGAGGCCCATAAACTGTCCTAAATGTACCCCTGACCCAGGAAAGCTATGCATTAATGAACTTCCTGACCATTCGCAATTCATAAGATTGATAGGCCAGCCCTGGGAAACTAAAAGCAAAGCAAAGAATTCCCTCCAGGATATTTCTATAAAATCAAGCCAATTCTCCTGCAACTCGTAGCAAACTTGGTTTCACCAGCAGGAGCATATTGTGAGGGAGTGAGATTAGCTGTGTCAGCGGGGGTTCGCTCTAACTGAAGTGACAAGATGATAGTTCTCTCCTTGCTTTCACGCTAATGTAGGTGGGACCGGTATTTTCCTGTCCACGTGATTGGATGGTCTGTCTTGAGTGCTGTCTGAAGACCTACAACCAGATTCCAATCAGACATTTCACTTCAATTGGAATTAAAATCCAATTACTTAATGTTTCACTTCCATTCTGATGAGAACCAGTGAAAAACCCCAGGCCGTGGATGAGGTGCTGATGTTGAGTGGGTGATACCCATATAGCATATTGAGTTTATGCTTTAAGGAGTAGCGTTAGAAACTGGATACAGGTTGAAATTGAAAATACTACATGAAGTGGTTCAGCTTGATAAGGATGTGGTACAGAACCCTGGTCCTCCCCAGAATGTACTTAAGTGACCTGACCATCTATATTCACTCAGACAAGCTACCACTCTGCTACCTGGCTTCTTAAATCAGGTTAAATTGGAAGAGGTGATAGCTGAGAATAACGCACCAGCCGACTAATGTGCCTCGGTGAACCAGATGGAAAATGAAATCTCCTAAGAGCAGATGAACTGATGCCAAATGGGTGGAAAGACATTGTCTCTGATTACGATGAGGACTTGTGTGAATGGAAGCTGATTGGGTCACTAGCGTAGCCTTGAAGCTCTCCATCAGAAACCCACAGAGGAGAATGCTGTTTAGCTGGGGTATGAGTTGACCCTGGCAGTGACTTATTGACATCTGTTCGCAGCTGAATTACTAACCCTGACCACGTTTTCATCTTTGCATCTGTTGTTTATTAATGCTCGCAGGCGTAGGAGTGTGTTTGCTTTCTTAACCCTGCTGCCTTCATGTCTTTGGACTGATTATCTTTTGGCATTTTATATTAACCCTTGGTAAGTGATTTCACTTTTACTATTTACCCCACACCAAGTCTTTACAAGTTAACATGTAGAAAGTAAACAAAATGGGATTAAGGGATTTGTTTTTCTTGCCTGTTATTTCATGTGATTCTCAGCACTCAGGACAATGAGTAACTGGAAAGACATCAAGACAGCAAATGGTACCCAGATGCCTACAGTGTCTTCCCAGTTAGATTTCCTGTGCTTCTCTCGAAGGCTTTCCTGTCCTGTGTTATTTGTCATTTGTGTCTTCTTGGAGTTGGCTTCCCATCTTTGAATCCCATTTTTCTTCCCATCTCCACACATGAGAAAATTCTTTATTTCCAAGAAGGTAAATGTAGAAAGGTAGGGGAAGGAGTCTCTGAATCTGGAGACCTCTTTGCTTTCATAACAACCTCGACTCTCTAACTACTGAATATCTAACTTAGCTCAGCTAAGCCCTTCTATGCAATTATCTTATCTAATACCCCACAGTTTGTAACAAGTGATAGTCCTTTTAGGGACAGGGAAACAGAACTCTGGGCTCCCAGCTATGCAGAGGACCCAAGTTCAGTTTCCAGAAACCACAGTGGGTAGCTCACAAGCACCTGGAACTCCAACTTGAGGAGACCCAGTACCCTCCTCGGGCACTTGCATTCATGTGCATGCACCCAATCATACACATTTATACACATAATTAAAAACTAAAACCTTCAACAAAAGAAAAGAACATAGTGCCCCAAAGAGAGTGACTCTCTTGATATTATGAGCCATCATATAATAAACACAGGTTCAGAGCCCAGAAAGTCTCCTTTCTCCTCTGAACAGAAAAGAAGAGCCTTCCTTTGGTCTACTGTTGCATTGGTGTCTAATCCACATGGACAATGAAGCCTTGAAACATATCCTTCTTGGCTTTTGCTATGCTATAATAATAATGGTAATAATTATTATAATAAACTTGACTCCTTAGACCAAATAATCCAAAAATTATTTTCTCCCCTAAGTCATCAGAGAAATAGTCAGTCTACCAGGAAAATGACAAAATTCCCAACCACACACACACACACACACACACACACACACGTATACACATACACATACACACACACACACACATATGCACACACAGTCATTGCCCTTAAGTTAACACATGGTTGTTTAGAGAGTATACAATAATAAAATACCTGAAATGTGGGCAATGTGAAGCAGGCTTGGAAAGAAACAATAAAAATATCTCATGGAGTGGAGTAGCGGCTGTGTGTGTGTGTGTGTGTGTGTGTGTGTGTGTGTGTGACAGAGAGAGACAGAGAAACAGAGACAGAGACAGAGAGACAGACTGAGAGATAGAGAAGGGGAGGGGAGGGTGAGAGAGGCATGTGGGAATCTGCACAACCATTCATGCATTGAAGCTATTGGTCAAATATTCTTCTAGTCCTCTGAGGGCAAAAAGAACGCAAGTGATGTAATTTATGACATCAAGTCACAGAGGGAGAAACATTGAGAAAGACTTCCTCCGTATGCATCATTACTACAGAGTCTGCACATTTTAAAAAGCACACTAGAGGGAAGCGCTTTGAAACATGCTCAATCATATCTCACCGTAGCAGCATCCACTACCTTTCCCTGGGCTGTTGCTGCTTCTTAGGTTCAGACGTGACCGTCATCAGCTCAGTGTGTGCTGTGCCGAGTGTCAGATAGTATGAGCAGTACATGTTGCTTCCACCTTTCCCTTCAAACTGGCATTACCTTTCAGTTGAACATCCTCCCACCATCCTCAGGAATTCCACCCGTGCTTTGGATGCAGGTAGTGACTAGAGCACCCACCACAGAAAGCTGCGTCCGGTGCTATCTCCCTGTCGCAGCTCAGCCCGAGATCTTCCCATTTTCTACACTGCATGCCTTGTGCATCTTTCTTAACGACTCATGGATGAACAGATCGCCAACCCCTTCAAGGCCCCTTATGAAAAAATTGTGCGAATCCCAGGTAAGGGGAGCAAAATCCCCCACTGTGTTTAGAAAACATCCCAAGGCTGTAAATGGTTGCCTTGAGGGGAGAAGAGACCTTCAAGGAAGAGATTAGTCTCTGTTGTCAGGGTCTGTATCTTTCACACGTGCACACATCCCAACCGGAAAAGAACAGCCCGCTCGCATTCCCGACAGCTTGAGCTGCAGGTCACTCCCTAAGCTTGCATTTGCTAAGCCTCCCTCAAATGCATTTGTCTTCATATGCCATCTATCCTGTCAACAGCTCCAAACAGCAGTGCTGCGCTCCCACACACTCCCAAAGCCTTAGCCAGCTTCCTCCGGGAAGTGGGGGATTTCTTGAAGAGATGGACTTCTGTTGATTTGCTAGCATCCTCAAATGCTTCTGGAACCTTGAGAGGAAATCGAGAGATCCCATCAGACACTTCTCACTGTCTGATGAGAATTCTATCACCAGGTGGTGGATGTCTGGCTCTAGTGCCCGGTCAGCCGGCTTCCATGAGGATTCCTGATTTCAGTGGTCCTGGAGCCTTACTTTTGTTAAAAGCATCCCCTACTCTGAACTGAATTCACCGCTGTTTCTTTTCTCTACCATAACCACCTGCATACCCTATACAAACATGCATGTGTCTGCCTAACTCCTAAACAGTCGCATTTTAAGAACAGGACGATATTTAGTGACAACATTCAGATGTATAAAAGGCCATGCATTGGTCATTGCATGATGTGTTTGGAGACGGCTCTAAACCTAAAGGCCTGGGTGGCTTTTGTTTAGCGTGTGAAGCAGCTGCACTTAGGAACCCGGGGCCTTCTGGGCTTTATACTTTATTTTAATCACTGCACATTCGGTGTCTCTGCCATTACCTTGGAGTCTTTTGAGGAATGGACTGCAGTGTGGTTGGATTTAGGGCCTGTTGTGGCCCCAAAAGAATTTAGGAAGAATCCACTTTAATTTCTCTACGTCACTGGGGATTTGAACTTTGTCTTACATAAACAAAAAGTGGAAAAATCAAATGAGTACAAGTCTCTCATTCTCTCTGTCTCTGTCACTCTCTGTGTCTTTCTCTCTGTCTCAACACAGTACTCAAAAGTGTAGAAAGATGCTCTCCATGTGGCCATGGCCTGCCATCAGTCAGTCTTGGCATATTCCACAACCTTCAGATACAGGGACACTCCAGATTCAGCAGAATCTAAATGGAACATTGAACGTGGCCACAAATCATACAGACGTACCCTCATGGCCACAGCACACCATACAAAATATACAGCGGAATTTTACATCACATTGAAAGTTCACTCGGTAACAGATGGGATTAGAATGGAAAACTCTGTGCCTGGCTTCTCCTGAGCCACCAAGCACAGTAGCTCGCTTTGTCTCAGATTCCTTTTGCGGTCTGTTTGGATAGGAAAGGAGTTTTCTTTGCTCTCAGTCTCCTGATCCCAGCAGAGCTGTCAGCCACCTGTCCCGGCATTCTGCTTTCCCAAATGCTGACGTGATTGGCTGGGTTGCATTCCTGAAATTAACTTACTACCAGGATAGCTGAACCAGAGGAGGGCCCGCGGAGCTTTCTTTAGCTTCCAGCATCCTAAGTGATACAACTATGTCCGACATCAGTGTTTTTTAAATGATAGGGGAGAGTTGTACTTCTTCTGAAGTCTAAGAATATAAAAGACAAAGAAGATGAGACCAGGGAGCAGGGAAGAAACAGGAACAAAGCAATGAGGGTGGTGGGAAGGGGGTAAGGAGATAAGGAGTCTTCACTTGGAAGTTGTAGGAAATAAAAGCTATTCAAACCAAGAAACTCCATGGACCACTAAGGGTGCTTCCCTATAACCCTGACCTGACTGCTTGCTCTTTGTCTATAAGCCTCACTTCACAGGACCTATAAGGCCAATTCTAGGATTATTGTTATTCTTTAGACAGTTTGAGAATAATACAGGATCTTTCCTTTTACTGGTATCCATCCATTGTACATTGTGGTGTGTGCATTGGTGTGTGTGTGTGTGTGTGTGTGTGTGTGTGTGTGTGTGTGTGCGCGCGCGCACCTATGTGTGACGATTGCAAGCTCACACCACATTGGACAGATTTCAGAAGTCGATTCTCTCCATTTTCCTTGAGTTCCGGGGCCTGGACTCAGGTTCTTGGGCTTGTCAGCAAGACCTTCTACTGGTTGAGCCAGCTCCTGGCCCGCATAAAAACATTTTCCTCAAGTACATCACGTGCGTTGGGCACACTTGTCTTCTATACCCAGCCCACCACCCTTCCTTCCTTCTTGTCAGCCCTTCTCTGTTCCCCAGATAACCCTGCTTGTATTTTCATGCCATATATAGGACTACATGTAACAGAAAAGACTACAAGATAGATAATTTGCATAATTGACTTACTAGATGAAACTGCAAGGGTAATATAAATTTAGAATATTTTGTTTCAACTCAACATGATAAGCATTTGTGAACAAGCCACCATGGTGTCCACCGTCAGTGCTCATCCCTGAAGGGCACAGTGTCTAGCGGATGGGCTAACACGGATCCCCCTCACCACGTGAGAACTGGCCATTTGCCAGAGCTCTGGACGCCTGGGGAAAGAACTGCCTCATCCTTTCAAAGCCTTTCTGAAGCTGAGCTAGCCGGGAAATCACAGTTTTAATGCACAAATAAATAATCCGGTACATGAAGGTACTTGTACCCATGACTGATCATTCCCTCCTGACATTTATTTTTGAAGATATGCATGCCTTCATTAGAATATCGAAAGGCCTGTGCTGTTGAGTACAGCCACGGTTACTATCATTTCACTCATAAGCTCAAGTAGGCTAGCACATGCCGTTCGTACAGATGATAAAATACAACGACAAAGTTCTTCAAGTAGCTGCTCTCCTCGTGTGAGGTGACGACAGGGCTTGATTCCTTTGCCTGCTTCATGAAAACGATGACCCTAAATAATCCTAGGGTAATGTAATTAACCAAACCGTACATTAACACTTCCTGTGTTTGGGTTTATGGGTTATCAAGGAATTAAGAAGAACCACGTGGCAGGTCCATTTCTTCATATGTGTTAAGAACATAGAATTGTGTGAGCCACACACCTGCAATAGTCCAGCAGTTTGCCTCGGAAACAACAGAGAGGCTACTTTGGTCCATAGCTAAGAACCCAACCTTCAGCTTCCTTGGCCTTTATTCTTTATTCCCCCCGTCCTTCTTTCTTGTCTACAGACACTGGAAACCAGGAAATGGATGTTTCCATTACTAATAAAACCTTCTAGAAAGGTAACTGCCAGGAGTCAGCAACTGTAGCTCTAGGATGCAGTTTTCAGCAAACGGGAAATATGAAATGCAGGCGTGTGCTTGTGACCGAGTAGTTTCTCAAAATGAGTCAGAAATAGCTATCTTTACCTAAGGAAGATTAATTTAGCAAATCTGAAGTATAGTTAATAAAAATTAAATGAAGAATTGCTTAATGAAAAAGTTTAAAGCCCTTTGAAGTTTAATCTTATTAATCAACTTTTCATACTGATGAATGTATTTTTTTTCAATTTTCAGGAGTAAAAATGGCTTAAGGAAGAGGAAGCTGACGAAGTAAGTCTGTGGCACTGTTACACTCTGAGACTTTCATCATAACAATGTACACTTTCCAAATGAAAACCTAGTCTAGTTTCCCTTCTGTTGCTGTAATAGAACTTTCCGACCCAAGTAGCTTAGGAGAGAAAAGGCTTTATTTCATCTTGTAGGTTACAGCCCATCACTGAGGGAAGCCAGGGCAAGAGTTCAAGCTGGAGCCAGATGCAGTGACATACACCTTTAATCCCAGTACTCAGGAGGCAGTGGCAGGTAGCTCTCAGTGAGTTTTAGGACAGCCAGAGCTTTCGGAGGAAGACCCCCCATCTCAAAAACAAAACAAATAGAACTTGAAGCAGAAAGCATGGAGGAACACTGCTTGCTGGCTTGCTGTGGCTCGCGCTTTTATAGCTTTCTAATGCAGTTCAGAATCACCTACCCAGAGCACCATGGCACTACCAACAGTGCTCTAGGTCCTCCTGCATCATACAACATTCAAGACAACTTCCCACAGGCATGCATACCCTCAGGCTAATATGATCTAGGCAATTCCGTAACTGAGATTATGTTCTCAGATAACCCAATGCTGTGTCAAGTGAAGCTAATAGGACAAAAACATCACATGCTCCCAAATGAAAAGGGTGTCTACGAAGAGGTGGGTTTCTCATCATAGGAAACCATAAAACGAATGGATTGTTAGGACTCACAAAAATCTTGCAAGAGGTCATGCCAAATATATGACCATCTAATATGGACATAAAGGTACACAAAAGCCTCTAGTCATTTTATGTTTTGAAATTCTACTTCATTGCAGAGAAAGGTTTTTACTCTAGTTGGTGCTAAAATTAATACTCTGATAATACCGCCTCTCAACTCTTTCTGATAAATAGGAAAAATAATGAGCTAGCCTGTGCTCCTAACTCCTGAACTCTTAAACATAGACTATGCTATGGTGAGTCGAAGTTATCACCACAGATTTCAAAAGCTTATGTGTTTATAAGTTCCAGGCCTTTTCCTGATTAAAATTCTGTAGTATATATAAACAGTGAAACATTTTTTATAAACTGAATCTTTATTCTTACCAAGGACAGAACACTGATGTATTAGTTTGAAAAGGCAATGGGGTTCCGATGACGGTATTGTTGATAGAGAGAAATAAAAATGTAGTAATTTGTCAGATACTTCAAAAGAAACATTAAGATAAAATATTCTTATTTAGCTTTGAGTGGATTATAATTTCAAGGCACAGAAAGATAATTTTTCCAGAGTCTATGTAAAATCAACAAACGTCCCATTGGCATGCAGCAAGGGGCACAGCAGAGGGGCGATTAATCAGGAAGAGACAATTGTTTGGGAGAAACATTATGACAGCAATGGAAAGTCTTCGTTGCCCAAAATTATTGGTGGGTTTTGAAGGAAGCTATAGAGGAGTTGGCTAGAATATCCAGGAACAGAGTCACAGGATAAATGGAAGGGACACTCAGAGATGTCTCCTTCCAAGTCCCAGACAGAAACAAGAAGATGAATGATCTAGCTCTGTGATTCCTGATTTCTGTCCCCCCCACCATCATGCAGCCACACCCTCCCCCACCTTCTGCCCCATCTTTTAAATGTTCCTGCTGCTCTCCCTTCCCTCCCAGTGTCCCAGCCCCCTTCTCTGCCCTAGCTCTATGTCAGCCTTCTCCAGTCTGTCTCCCTCATCTTTGGGTTTGCTTCTTCTCGCCCACAAGTCCGGTATGCCACCATCAGGCATATTCCTGATTTCCTAATAACAAGGTGTAGCTTGGAAATGTTAGATCCAACTTTAAGATCAATGTCCCCACAACATCTGGAGCCAGAGAGAGCAGCTCTAATGGAGTTGGACACGGGAGCCCATCTTTAGCGGGTATTTTAGAAAGAGAAGAAGGGTAAAGTGGGAAAATCTTTGAACCAAGACTTGCTTTGCCTGGGCTTCTGTCAGAGTTCTACCCCCCAGAGGTCCCACTTTCTTCCCTTAACTGTGACTCTCTTATGTTTGTTTGGTTCTGCTGTGCTGGGGATCGAGGCTGAAGCTTTCCACATCCTAGGCAGGCCCCTAAGTTACGTCCCAGGCATCTGTGGCTCCCACCAAGCATGACAGCCTGTTTTTTAAACTACCATATTTTTATGACCAAGAGTCATTGTTCCTATCATTTCTGATTAAAAACATGATAATTTTGAGGCAATACCTGAGAACTTTAATTCCCTTACAATCCACTAAAAGTTTAGTATAAACGAATATCATAACTTAATCTACTAGATTAACTAGTCAGCAGCTCTAACCAAATACTTAATCCATGCTGTGTAGTTGCTAATAGGACTGCAGACAGATGGGAGAATCTGAACAGCGTATCTTAAGACTAAAGCATAGGTTAAATGTATGGACCCAACCCAAAGAAGATAAGAAGAGAAACTGCAGCTTCCTGTAGGATAGAGAAGAGGTTGGTGCAGGCTGCTTTTTAAAGAGAAGCAATCAAGATATACAGAACATGAAAGTTAAATCCTATTCATTAAAAAAAAAAACTAGCATAGGTGTAGAAACTTGGCTGTGTGACTCGCTTGCACTTCTAAACCATTTCTACAGTTGTGTTGAGTCACCAGCTTAGATACAGTTCTCTCAGGTGAGACACCTGGAGTTTCCTAGCGAAATGCTCCGTCCTACAGACCGGGCCTGCTCTAAGTGTTCTGTAGCTAGCTGCAGGATTCCATATCCATAGAAAGCTGTTTAATTAACAAGTCTCTTTGAATGCTGTACGTGAGCCCAAGGAGGTGGGTGTGGCAACAGCGTTTTTTCAATGACTGTGGCGAATTTATGAGAAGTTATATGATTATCCAGAGTCACAGTCTAGATATTGAGCAGCAAACCACATCTCAGACAGGTCTCTGGAGTGTAAACTCCTGTTCTTCCTCAGATGCCTGGATCCTCCAGAAATAAGCACACAAATTCATGATGTGTATTTCTATGCACATACACACAACACACAAACACATATAATACACACATGTGTAGATTGTGCATATATAAGTGGAGGTGTGTATATAATATGTTTTTCCCTAAATTAAAGGTGAAGTGCAGATAGAGACATCTCTAGGAAGTTTAGTGTATATATACTTTTTCTAAAATTGTACTGCCAACTGACAGTCTTAATTAGAGAATGTAGTAACAGTCGGTGTTTATCCTAGAAAAGTAAAACTTCTATTTTTGCCAAGAAAAGTACAAAATGTGGTGTTAACCAATATGCTGCCCACTGGGTTGATGTTTAACCATCCCTTTCTTTCCGTTTGACAAAGCCCAGTTCAGCTGGATGACTTTGATTCTTACATCAAGGATATGGCCAAGGACTCTGACTATAAATTCTCTCTTCAGTTTGAGGTGAGTGGTGAGGCAGTCTCCCCCTTCGTGGAGGAGAGTGGATGGGGATGGTGGGGTTTACAGTGGGGTCACTTCCCTGCTCCCTGGGTGGAACGTGGGATATACTGCTAAGCAAGGAAGGCTGTTGATTTCTTGGGGGTGTGGGTGCTTAACTTCTGGACCAGATCAAGGGACCTCCACAATTGTCTTGAAGGCCAGAGTTCAGAGAGCCTAAATGCAAGGAGGGAGAGTGAACAGGAGTGGGGTCAAAGGTGAATAGATGAGACCGGGAGATGACATATTTGAAAAGTCAAGAACAGTCAAGAGGAAAGAAGACGAAAAGAAAACTGACACCTGGCATGGCACTTGCCTTCCAGGTGCGTCTTCAGGTGGCCCAAGACCAGGTGGAGACCTGTGTCTCCTACAAGTGTGACAGCCAAGGGCAGGGCACTCATGAAGCTGGGTTTCCAAACAACGCTGCTGAACATTTCTTGCTGTTTGGCTTTCTTTCTTTTGAAACCCTGGGAGGACAGAGTTGCTCATGATTTGTGTAGACAGAGAAGGACACTGTCCACACTCCCTTCCCTAGGACTCCACACTGACACCAGTGCCCGCATAAACAGTGGACAAAGGGGCAGAACAAACTGGGGCCTTGGTTCTGCTGCCCTGTGGCCCCTCACGTGCCTCAGACGCCATGGCAGCTACACTGAGCCATGGTTCCGGATAAAGTAAATGACTCTGATCTTTTGTAGTTTTCTTTTTAATTCTAAGTTCTCCTTCCCATTAGAGTAACTGGTTTTAATCACATTTATTTTTTCCATTTCTTCTTTATCTTCGTCAGCCAAGGACCACTGTAGTCAACACCGGCCAGGAATAGTCTGGGTATGGGCATTTTTCCAGGGAGTTTGAGGGTGAAAAGAATCTTTAAAATATTGCTTTTACTGTGTGTATATACATATATGTGTGCATGTATGTGTTATGTTTTATGTACATATGTATGTATATATGTGAGCTACAATGTGTTTGTAGGTCAGAGAACAACTTCCAGGAGCCAGGTTCCCCCTTCACCACATGAGGCCCAGGGATCTGACTCATGGGATCATCAGTTTGGGTGGGAAGAACCATTACCACTGAGCTGTCTCACTGACCCGCGAATGATTTTATTCATTACCAAATTCAAAGCCCCTTAACTACCATGTCTTGATAAATCTTCCCAAAAGCCTGGCCTGTTATCGATTCTCTGCAGGTGGATATGAAATTATCAATAGTACCCTCATAATGCAGCTCAAATAACAGAAATCTAATTATATTTCAGGCTCTACAGTAAGAACAGCAGTTCAGAAAGTAAGTCACTAGAAGGAGGATATTTTTAAAAGACTGATAATGAGCCAAAATTCTGTAATAAAAAAAAAACAACTGAATAGTTGGATGGCTATAAGGCTGGAGAGGAAAATGACGGTGTGGCCATACCTCTAACCTGAGTAAAAAGTTTCTTAATTACTTTGAGATTAGATTCTGTGTAAGTTACTTTTCTGTTGCTCTGATAAGACATACCCTGATAAAAAGTGAATTAGAAAAGAACGGATTCCTTTCACCTAGAGTTCTAGGATCCGAGAGTCCATTGTGGTGCAGAAGGCATGGCGGCAGCAGTTGAGGCAAGCTTGCAGCAAGGAGGCACAGAGAGGAAGGAAGTGGGACCAGGCTGTAACATCTCAGAGCCTGTCCCCAGGGAGGCACATCTCCCAGCAAAGCTCACAGTCCCGCAACCCTCTCAAACAGTACCACCAACTAGGGACCAGTTGCTCAGACCCACTCACCTCTGAGGGACATTGTTCATCAAGCCACCACAGATGCTATTGGTGGCACAGCTAAAGGTCATGACCTCTGCTGAGGTTTATGCCATCAAAACAAAATGCAAATATTACTGTGTTTTAGATTGTATAGTTATTTAAAAGTTCAGTGCTTGCTGGGCAGTGCTAGCGCACACCTTTAACCCCCAGCACTCAGGAGGCAGAGAGGTAGATCTCCATGAGTTCAAGACTAGCCTGGTCCACAAGAGCTAGTTCCAGAACAGCTAGTACTATTACACAGAGAAACTCTGTCTCAAAAAAAAAAAAATTCAATGCTATTTTTTAATTTGAAAAAAAAAAGAACACTTTAATGGTAAGTGAAACATAATCTAACCAGCTTACACCTAAGTAAAGGGGACTTGACTGGAAAGATGTTAATATATCTCGTGGGAGTAAAGGAAGGGCCAGGTAGATAAACTCTGGGTCTGACTCAGGGAAGATCTCTGAGAGGCCCCCTTCATTCCTCACTTCCATGCCCCTCTGGTCTTGACTTTGCTTTATTTCACTGCAAGGCAACTCCTTTTTCGTGGTAGAAAACTCAGTGTCTGTTTTAACTGGAGTTCTGTAGCTGTGAAGAGACATCATGACCATGACAAGTCTTATAAAGGAAAACATTTAATTGAGGTGGCTTACAGCTCAGAGGTTTAGTCTGTTATCAACACGGTGGAACATGGAAGCCTGCAGGCAGACATGGTTCTGGCGAAAGAACTGAGGGCTCTTACATTCTGACCCGCAGGCAGCAGGAAATGATCTGAGACACCGGAAGTGTCTTGAGCATGTATGAGACCACAAAGCCAACCCCCCACAGTGACACATTTCCTTCAACAGGGCCATACCTACTCCAGCAGAGTCACACTCTCTATGAGCTTATGGGGGCGAATTACATCTAAACTACCACAGTATCCAACCTCTCCTCCCCCTCTTCAGTCCTCTGCTCCTCCTCTACATGTTTCTTACCCCTCCACATAATGTTCTCTTGCTCATCTGTGTTTTGAAAATTAACAGGGAATTTTGTCTAGACAGTCTGGGTCATGGTGTCCGTTTTAACCGACTACTAAAGCAGAAAGAGTCACATAAAGTCTGCTGAGCAAGATAGCATGACTAAATTACCTTAAATGAGTGATAGCCATATTCCTGAACAAAGATGGAGCGCTGCCAGACAATCAGCAATTTATGTACTAGCTTTAAATACCATGCAGAAATGTTAAAAAGAATTGTATACTCTACATGCTGAATGTCCAATTTATTATGTGCTTGGTTTTTATGTGTTCAAAGTATGTATGGACATCTTTCTTTAGTTCAGAACATTTGTATTTGTATTTAAGGATTTCTATTTAGTTGGCCACTGATAAGTCAATATGGGGGGTGTGTCACACTTTTCAAAACCTCAGTTTCTTCACATATAAGACAGGTAGGTTGAACTCGATTAGTCATTTCCCAGGGAGCAAGAGTCAGCCAGTTCCCAAAGAGTGCGGTGAGGTGTGGGAGCGGCTTTAGTGAATGCCTTGGGTGGTGGCTACTAATGGTATACAGTGGGAGAAGAGCAGGAGAATTAAATGTTCCTCAAGGTGTGCAGTCAGGAATTGTCCTCGACCAGAAATACTCCCCAAAACATGGGGCTTCATGAGAAGCACCGTGCAGCGTTGCTTTACAACGCTCATGTGTTATAGTTCCCCAGAAAACCCCATGGGATGTGCACACAGAACCAGCAGGATTGCAGAGAGAGTGATTTGTCTTAAGGAACTGGCTTAGGACAACTAGCAAGTCTAATCTTCAGGACAAGCTGTCCCCTGGTGAACCACAGAGAAGCTGAGGTTGCAATCCTGAGTCTGAAGGCAGTAGGGAGAAGAATTCCCTCCTCTGTCAGGGAGTTACCTTCCCTCTTAATTCAATTAATTTATTGGATAAGTCCCACCCAATGGACAAGCAGTAATCTACTTTACTCTGAGTCTGCTGAGGTCAACACATTTTGCCAACTTCATAGCAAGTTTGCTATGTGGCCAAACCCCTGGGCACTCTAGCCTAGCCAAGCAGACACGGAAGTGCAGCCATGGTGCCAGGTTTTGGAGACATGATTAGGGATTTTATGATCAATAACCATTTTTTTTCAAATGTCTTTATTCTTAGAACATTATTAGTCATGTGTGGAATATACTTGGCTCCATGCTTACTCTGTGTGCATGATTCAGTGGGAAACACGGGGATCTTTACATCTCTGGCAAGCATTCGCTCAGCCAGGGACCCGCTGATTGCTTTCCCCTTCTCCATGACAGTCTCCAGTTCGTTCTCACATCTCCACAGCCCACAGTGTTCTCAGAGTGAGCATGATTTCTTCACCGTTTTCAGGGGAGCATTGAGCTCCAGCAGCTGCTTTCTGTGTATGTGCCTCACCTTGACGTAGCAGACATCAGATTTCGTAGTATTTTGTATTCGTATTTACTGAAATGTGAGAGGGAAATGCTTCTGGCTCTAACGGTGCCTTGAGAAGGTATTCGGATGACTGAAGCAGCCGACTCTAGCTAAACCTAGTAGCGAAAGCAGGGACTTGCTCTACTCATCTGAGAGCTTATACTACTTGAGTTCATCTCCGCACTGACATTGAAAGACCAGACACGCAGGGAGAAATTGCATCATTTGAAATCATTACACGAACCGAAGATAACAGATTTACATATATTACCAATTTACATATATTACCAATACAGCTCTAAGTCATACATGAAGCTATCAGTTTCTACTTCCTAGTCTTTATGAAGCTATCAGTTTCTACTTCCTAGTCTCTGAATAAATTCTCTTTCACTCAGTCTCTGATTTGGCAGCTGGGGGAAAGATTGATTATTTGTCTGACAGAAGCACACATTTTTCCTTAAGGAGGCTGGGAACTCGAAAAGGGACAGCTTCGTCTCTGATGTCTCTGATTAGAGGGACCCGAAAGAGCCAGACTTCAGAGGGTGAGGTGGGGCCGTTCCCAAGGTATTCCACATACCCCTTGCTCTCCCATTGATTTCTGGCATTTGTGGTCAACGAGAACACAAGAACCTCACATTCTTTGTTTAGAAATATGGCTACTAAGATGAACATAAGATTGAGTTTCAAGCAAGAGGTGACCTTTTCTTTCTGACGTGCTCAGTCTTGGCTGATATTATGTGTGCCTCAGGCCCGTTCCCTGGAGTCCTGACTGGAATGGGCCGCCTCAAATCGCTCCATCAGTGTTTAGGTGCAAGTCTCCAAGACTTGACTTTTCTCTCCTCTCACTCCTTCTTTCCCGGACATGTGATCAGTTTCCAGAGGCCTGTACTTAGCCCTGTAGCCTTGCTCTGTGGGCCGTCCCTGATCTGAACTGCATCTTGGTCTCCGGGTCCTTGAGAGTTATTGTAGACTTCCCTAGGGAAGATTGCTTTTGTTTCTTCTCTTCCATTACCCACCCATCAGACTCCCACCAATGCCGTGCTCTTTCCCTGAGGTGTGTTTGGTGGACTGAATTGTGCCCTACCTCATCTGCCGAGGCTCTAACCACAGGATGACACCTCATTTCCCAATAGGACTGTGATGGATGGAGATGGTTAAAATGGTCAAACCTTAAGAAGCCATGCTATGTGCAGCTGCTGGTGAATGCGTCACTAGGGAAGGCAATAAAAACTCCCACCCCAGCCATGGCAGAGGGCATGTGGCCTTGCTGATGCCTTGGTTTCAGATTTAGGGACTCCAGAGCTATGAGACAATACATTGATTTGGGGTTAAGTCAGTATGTTTGTGGCACCTTGTCCTGGCATCCCAGGAGACTTATACAGTACCACACTAGACAACTTACTCTAAGCCTTTTCATTCCCCTGGATGGTCACCTGAAGATAAGCAAACATGCAACTGTACTGTGCTGTTAACTTGCTGCAGATGAGACCTCCACTTTTGCTCCCTCCCCCTTTCCCCCCCTGTGGATACGAGGTCTATTGACCCAAATCACTTGCCTCTAATGCACAGTCTGTCCAGAGTAGTAAACACCAAGTGTTGTCCTCTGGGGTCAACGCAGCTCGCGCTGAGAGAGAACACAGTTTTAGATGAGGACCGATTGACTATGCTCCTCCCATCTGTGTTGAGGGCCCACAGCCTCGCTGTCAGTGTTTGAAGACCAGGCCCTTTGCAGATAATTAGGACAGACAGAGTCATGGAGCTGGGAGTCTAGTGGTGAGATCAGAGCCTTTACCAGAAGAGAAATGGGTGAGTTTGCCATGTCTTCCCATGAGCTTCACATTGACGGGACATGGGAGTACATGGGAGCTGACAGACAGCTGCTTACAAACCGCAGATTCACAATGAAATCTACACTGCTGGCACCTTGGTTTGGGGCTTTTCAGCCCTCATGACTGAAAAATAATAACAACATTTGGTTAAAACCACAAATCTCTTATGTTCAATATGCACACAGACATACACATACTCTCTCTTTCACACACACACACACACACTCGTACACATACTCTCTCTTTCACACACACACACTCGTACACACATACATACACATACAGAACACACATAAACACACACAATCATACATACACACTCATACACACATACATAGACTTACATAACACACATGCACACACATACATACACATACATATACAACACACATACACACATGAACAAACACTGTACAAATGCCTGTGCTTTCTTTCTCCAGAGTTAAATGATTCAACAGTCTCTGACCCAGTACTGACCACCACAGGACTGGGTAACTAAGTCAGGCCCCTCGCAATTCATCACAGTGTTCTTGGCTTAACAGATGTTTACCCTCCCAGATGTCAGATTCAGGAGCTGAAAGCCAGAGTCATTGGAACCTCTCTCCCTCTGAAGGCTTCCAGGAGGGCACTTCTTTACCTTGCTCAGTTTCTGGTGGCCCCGGGTGTTCTTGGACTGGCAGCTGCGTCAAGTCAGACTCTGAGCCCATCTTACCGTGGCTTTTCATCTGGTGATCCACAGTGATTTATCTCTATCAGCTTTTACAAAAGAGTTGCATCCATAGGATCGAATATGGACACGCTTCTTGGTGAACACCATTCAACACTCTAGGGATGTCTACGATAAGTAAAAACCTGGCTGGCTATATTAGAAGCAAAACAGGTGAACAGAAACCCAAGAATGATTTATGTGGCTCCAGCCCATCATCCCTACACTTTGTCTTAATGAAGATTTAAGTCTCCGTGTTTCCATATGATTGGAGAGACAGTAACTGCGGAGTGACGGAACTAGAAGCTTTTTTGATTTTTCACTTGGTGACAAAGCTAAACTGCGAAGCCCGCAAAGCGGCTCGAGTGCCCACACCGCTGCTGCTCTACTGCAACGCAGCTTGACTGATTTACACTTAGGCTGCTCAGTCAACTAAGCGGCTCTTACCAACTTAGGGCCTTTACAGCTGGGAAGGTAACAGTCGATGACAGGTCTCTCCGTGAGTCAGCTGCCATGTGCGCTGCCAGCTCTCAGCCCTAGCCTGTTTCTAAGATTCCTTTTGTGTCTTTTCCAGTGGCTTTTTAGTCTGTGTCCAAATTGGGGTATGGAAGGGAGTGAAGAGGAGTTGTGATTTTTATCCACACAACGGCAAAGAAAGGAGTCATTATAGACCCAAGCCAGACAAAGCAGAAACAAACACAGCCATACCATCAGAGTATTTCACAATTGGTAGCCGTAGGGCAACATTTGCCTTTGCTTAGTGTGATTATTCTATTGGATAGCACTATAAGCCAGCAAAGAATGGAGAAATTATAAGATGTATTTGGAGATAATTAGATTGATGTTGAGGAGATTTGAGCCACTTTCAAAAGACTTACAGTTTGTATGTGGCACACAGAACTAAGGAAGGTGTTTTGACAAATTAACTGCTTTTGATAAAGTATCCTTTATGTTTTTTTTCTAAAGAAAGCCCACTTGTAAATATTTTTTTGTGTGTAGCACAAGAGTAATATAGCAAGACGCTGAAAACCCTTCAAATGAGAAATCTGTACAATTGCAATGGCACTGGTTTTTGTCTGAAATAGGGGGGAGATTCAAATTTGTGCTGAAGCACCAACTTGCCAATTTATCTTTAAGAATGACACCAGTTGCTCCAAAAAGCTTAGGAGTTTGTAGTATTGAGAAGCCAAAATATGATAAAGCATCAGCAAGAAAGAGAAATCTGGGCCCCTGAGGTTATTTCATCCATGTTGATGACAATCATGCATGCCAATGTGGACTGATAAAATCAGTAGCAAGGATCTCCAACCTGAAAGAGGCCTGAGACCAAAACCTTGATTCCTGAAGCACTCACTTGGAGAAGAGCTCTTGAAGCATGCGCTTTGGATCGAGATGCGAAGGATGTGACAATCTTCCTGCTCCATCGCCTGGAACATCCTCAAATGTTTCTCCCCTTAAAATCTCTCAGAGATTCCAAAATTACTCCTCCAGAGTGAGCTTCTAGCTTTTGATTCCTTAAAGTAACCGCTGAGAAGCGTTTTGAGGAGTAAAGCCTGTGGGCCTTGCTGCACCCCTGGAAGGGATTTCCTTAGTTAAGTTCAAGCACTCTGGAGTTCAGGTCAGCGACGCCTGGATAAGGGCCTTGAGAGAGCGGCAACTGCTGTAATCGTAGCATCCAGGAAGCAGAGACAGGGGATCTTCAGGACAAGCTGGCTAGCTAGCCTAATAGATTGACTCAGAAAGAGACCCTGCCTCGGTAAAAGAAATGGAGAACAGTTGAGGAAGGTCCGAATATCAACCTCGGGCCTCCCCACACAGGCACACCCACATACATGCCAACACACAAATGCATACACACGTGTACAAAATACTGAACTCTCTAAATATAAGTAATGCATCTGGTGACTGGTCAGCTTCTAGAATGAGGCATACTATATAACGAAACACAAATATAGGGGGCTCTCCACAGCGCACACTCATGGGGCGCACACAGACACACACCTACAAAATCAAAACAATAAAAATACATCGTGAGAAATGTTTCATGGTTTTGCTAGATTTGCTGCTTCAGTTCTATACTAAAGAATTCCAGAAATGGCCATCCCAGTAGACTGTAATGTGGACAGCTGGGCAACCTGGGACTAGGCAAGCTCCTTATGTTCTGTAAGACACAGAGACAGACAGCTGGGACCCCTCTTCCAGCCACTTAACCCTTTGAACTGCACTAGTCACCTGCTTATATGAAAATATCCATGCTTCTTTTGGAAATAGATTCCCAGGACAACCTACAGGTCAGCTGAGGTCACGCGATCTCCTTCCAGCCCAGGGCTTGCCTCAGTACAACCAGTTCATCTTCATTTCTCAGGCTCCACCACCAGATACTTAGAGATTGCTCGTCCTCTGTTTTACACCATGGAGATTGCTGCCTGCTCCTTTCTCCTTTTTTATTACTTCATTGAGGCTTATTGTCTATGAGAAAAACAGTACCCACATCTCCTCATAGAATGGAAAAGGTTTATGGGAACAGTTTATATGTGAGCTTCCCTCTTCATCCTAAACCTGGAAGGAGTTTCCTTTCCCAAGCCTCCCACCTGGACCTCGCTTCTCTAGAAGATCTGTGAGAAGCTCAAGCTGTCTCCATGGCACACCGACAGCACTTTACTGCTGCCATGCTGACAGAGAACCTTGAAATCAAGGGCCTGCCACGCTCAGCTTTCACACTCACAGGTGTGTGCTTGCAACAGGGCGCTTCTACTTCAGGCTGTGGGTCCCAATCAGGTTGGCCCCGCATCCTGAGATTAGCAGCTTTCCCCGCCATGGGCTCTATCTGACTGAAGCTAGAAGGACAGGAGAAGAAACCAAACTAAGGAAACATGTAGTGAGCTTCCATGTCCACTAAGTTCCACCCAGATTCAGCGACTGGAGCCAGCTGAGGAGAAGGGAGTGGATTAGCACATTCCGCCTTTAAAATGAGCCCACTGCATTATCAGGTAGCCAAGGGCGTGTTGTAGTATTTCACTTGCGCAGAGTCTGAGGTGGAGAGTGAGCCGTCCAGTCCACACTGTGCACAGGAACTCAAACCTCTTCTTTCTCCTTCGCAGGAGTTAAAACTGATCGGACTGGATATTCCGCACTTCGCTGCAGATCTTCCGCTGAACCGATGCAAAAACCGCTACACAAACATCCTGCCATGTAAGCTGGCCCACAGCCCTGATTCCAGCCCTGTCTTTTAAAGGCCAAAGCATTGCTACTGCCACTTTCTCTGTTTCACTAGTTCCCAGCCAGACTCAGGTGCAGTCTGAATTTCAGAGCTATTGCAGCGATTTCCTGTGCCTAACCAAAGCATTGATCTTATTTGGTGGAGGGAGATTTCATTACACTGCTTTTACATAAATTGCATCTGAGCAGAAGAGACTAAGCATTTGGCCCTTTGGGAAAGGGGCTTAGCTAAATTGGGATCAGATAATTTGTGCTCTTCTTAGTAAATATTTTCTGTGAATTCACTGAGAGCGAAAGGAGCTAAGGCAGAGCGCCGCAGGTGAGCGCCTTCCTCTCCCGTCTGCCTAGTTAAGCGGATGTTTAGCATTCTGTAATAAAAAGCCACATTCAAGAGAGAGGCAATAGAAAGTATGCATAGGACAGTTATGATGCCCATAATATAGATTGATTTTTTTTCATCTCTACTACCCTCAGGGCAGGCTAGTCAAGAAGGCAAACACAGAAAGAAGGATACTATAAGTTCTAGAAAGATATCACTATTGTTCACGTGGTTGCTCGATAAAAGCAGGTAGAATTATAATAATAACATTTCACATCTGCTTTTCTGATTAAAAAGCCCCACTAACAGCCTTCCCCTAATTTCCACATTCACTAAAATTCAATTAAGTTAGGAGTCAACATAATTTGGCCACTTTAAAGCCAATACATTTCGGTAATTGAGAAATGATTTTGTTTTAAAAAATTTTTTTCAATTTATTTTGGTCATATTATTTGTCCTCTCTCAACCCAATTCCTCCTATGTCCTCCTCATTTCCCCACCCACCCAGCTTTATATATTTGTTCTCTCTCTCTTTCTCTCTCTCCTTCTATCTCTCTCTGATGCGCACACACACATACATACATACACACACACACACACACACACACAGCCCAAAAATCAAGAAAGAAAAATGAAAACAAACAAAAGTCAACAAAGGAAGGAGACCGAGAGGTAAAGTGGTGAGTGCAGGGGAATAATGGGATCACAATATATAATAAAGTTGAAAGCAATTTTCTTTAAAGTTTTTTAATTAAAACATAATCACACCATTTTCCTCTTTCCCATACCTCCTTCCAGCTTCTCCCAGGCCCCTTTACTCTCTTTCAATTCATGGCCGCTTTTCCTTTGGTTATTATTGTTGCATATATGACTACAACCTGCTCAGGTTATTTCGTGTTGCTCACATGCATGTGCCTTCAGGGCTGACCACTTGGAACTGAATAAACAATTAGGGAGCTCATCCCTAGGGAAGCCTAATTTTCCCTTTCTCTGCAGTTGTTAGCTGCCTGTGGCTCTTTGTCTGGTGGTGGTGTCTATGAGACCCCCCTTCTATGATCGTATGTTTATTTCTGTTGCTCAGTTTCATCCATATTCTTTTCATTTGTTTGTTTGTTTGTTTATTTTTCAAGACAGGGTGTTTCAGTAGCTTTGGTTCCTGTCCTGGAGCTAGCTCTTGTAGACAAGGCGGGCCTACATAGAGATCCACCCGCCTCTGCCTCCCAAGTGCTCCACACGCCACCATTGCCCCACTAAGACATCCATACTCTTAAGACATCATGAGTATAGTGTCCCTGTTATTTCTAGGAGACACAAGCAGACTTCCTGTTCTTCTGGCTCTTACAATCTTTGTCCCCTCTTCCACAATGCTCCCTGAGGTTAGGTGCAGGAGTTGTACTGTAGATGTATTGGTTAAGACTGGGCACCCATGGTCTCTGCATTTTGACCGGTTATGGTTTTTTGTAATGGTCTCTGTTTGCTGCCAAGGGAAGGTTCTTCTATGAAGGGTAAGAGGTACACTCCCCTGTGGGCATAAGTGTAGGTATTTAGAATGCAGCTAGGAATTATTCTGGTCTAGAGAGGTGGTGGTTGGAGGGTCTTTTCTAAGAGCCATGCCTCACCAGCACTGAGGAGGCACCTCAGTTTCCAGTACCGGGTCCTGTTGAGTGGACTTAAGTACAATTGACAGTTGGCTACTGTCAAGAAGGGATTTTCTTGATGAAGCTTAACATCACATAGGGTTAATGTGTGTGTGTGTGTGTGTGTGTGTGTGTGTGTGTGAACATACATATATGTAAATATATATAAACATAAAGAAATGTTTTAAAAAAGGAATTAACACTATATTTCAGAATAAACTAAAGGAAAAGAATAGGGGAAATAACCAAGTCGAAAAACTAAAATCAAAAAGGTCTACAATAATAGTATGATAACACAAAAGAGAACGAACAGGAATTGGGGTGGGGAGGTACAGGTTGGGGGACAACACTTTAGTCTGGGGGTCTAAACACACTAGAAGGACAATGGTCACTACTGTTGGGTGATACATTGAAGATTTTATTATAGAATGGACCCCACATACTTTTACCGAAGAATCCAATGTGAGATGGTAGATATGCTTGTTCATTTAATAATAGTTATTGCTTAATACATACGTGGGTGAACACACATGCATATATACACACACACACGCCTTAAAGATTAAATTCTATATTTAGCAATAAGAAATTTAAATTCATAGTACAATGATAATAATTTCAAAAGGCCCCTGAGTCTTCTGTTCCTTGTGTAAGGTCATGGGCTGTTGGGATCCCCTCGTAAGACAGGAATCATACATTGAAGCTATGTTCTATAGCTTTCCATGTGGTAACAAGATATATTAGCTCCTGCCTGAAGTGCCCACAGATACTTCTTGCAGAGACGGAGGAGCCGAATGGCTGGAAGCTGATCATGTGTTATCAGGAGAGGCTAAGGCTACAGGAGGTATCTAGTGCAGAACTGCAGTAGATTGGCTCCCTCCTCAGGGTTTGAGTTAACTTGATATTTGATGGAGACTCTTGGGATAACTTTCCTTCCATTCAGATTTTTTTTAATATGTCTTTTGTCCTTCCTCTTAGATGACTTCAGCCGAGTGAGACTAGTGTCCATGAACGAAGAGGAAGGAGCAGACTACATTAATGCCAACTATATCCCTGTGAGTAGAAAAGGAAATTGGGCATCCAAATACACAAAACTGCACCGTCCAGGCTGTGGGAGACCATAGGGACTGTGTGGGTGTGTGAGATGAAGAGGGGGCAGCTGTCCCAGGCCAGCAACTGAGCCCAGGGAGCAAATGAGCAGTTTCCATTGTTCCTGTTCAGAGCAGGATGCAGTGGTTCCCAATCTTCCTGACCCGGTGACCCTGCATACAACTCCTCATGTTGCAGTGACCCCCAACCATAAAATGGTTTCTTTGATACTCATAACTGTAATTTTGCTACTGTTATGAATCATAATGTAAACATCTGAAATGCAGGATCTCTAATATGTGACCCCTGTGAAAGGGTCTTTTGACCTCCCAAAAGGGTCACGACCCACAGGTTGAGAACCACTCTCCGGTAGTGGGAGGGGCTTTCAGACCCTCATGAGAGACCAGCAGAGTAAAAGGAAGGGGGTGACACCAAAGAGTCTCTCCCTTGTGTTTAGAGTTCTGAGCCCAGATTCAAAGGGCACACCTGTGCACCTGTGCATTTAAAACAGCAATGAAGAGTGTGGTGGTCATAAAAAAAGGTGTGGACATGATTTGATAGGCTCCTACATCACAGAGCTTTAAGTCATAAAGAACTTAAGATCACACCGACCCATACAGTCCCTCTGATTACCTCTTCCATGATAAGAAGGAGAAAATGCTGTGTAGGTGTGTGATCCTTTGCCAGCTTCGTCACCAGCAGAATGTCAGCTGTCCCCACAGGTGTGTGCGAGTGAAGGTGGCTGCTGACGTGTTAACCTTGTCACTCATCTTTCAGGGATACAACTCACCGCAGGAGTACATCGCCACCCAGGGGCCACTGCCGGAAACCAGAAACGATTTCTGGAAGATGGTCCTACAGCAGAAGTCTCATATCATTGTCATGCTCACTCAATGCAATGAGAAAAGGAGGGTGAGTACCGACGCCTTGTGTGCCTATTGGCCACGAGTACCCCCATCTGTATCTCATTTATGCCCTGGATATTGTATCTAATCAGAGAAGCAACTCACTTGCCTAGGTTTCACCCTGACCACAGGGCTGCATGTTTCTTCTGAAATGAGGGTCCTTGCTGCCCGTCAGTAAGCACATACTCTATTTCTTCCCTGGCTTCTGTTTGTTTGTTTATTTGTTTATAAAACTCATACTGTTTTGCCTAGGTAAAATGTGACCACTACTGGCCATTCACAGAAGAACCCATTGCTTATGGTGACATCACCGTGGAGATGATCTCTGAGGAAGAACAGGACGACTGGGCCAGCAGACACTTCCGGATCAATTATGTAAGTTTTCAACAGATCCAGGGAGGGTGGTCCCCAGCCCCACACTCTCCCGCCAGTACCCCCGTATGAGAATCTGGAGATTAAAGCATCACTATGTAAGACTGAGCATTTCAGGCTCTGCCCTGCTGCTGCCTGCAAGAGACGGAAGATCTGACTCAGCAGAGTTACTCCCTATTTTCATCAAGTGTGCTTTGGAAGGAATGTTGACTTTGAAGGCCAGAGGAGGTGAAAGAAACATCTGCTCTGGTCTTTTTCAAACTTGTCAATCACACTGATGGGGCGGGGTTCTCATTACTTGCATTAATCAGATAAGAGTGACCACCAAATATATAAAGCGTGGATACATTTCAATTAAACATCAGAATCGACACTTACTAGTTAGAATCCTGTTCTGGGTTTTAATGTCTGAACCTCCTTAATGTCTCTCTTAGAGTTAGGTAGAGTTCCAGAAAGATCTGTTCCGTTACCTGCTTCTGTCTCAGCTGACAAGACTTGGAGGGTTGCCCGTGTTAGTGCTGGGTTCCAGTGCTCACATCAGCCAAGGTTATTCAATTTGCTGTCAATAGAAAAGCATGTCCCCCAGTACAGTCCCCTGGCAATGAGCTGTCTGTTGAGAAGAAAACTTAAATGGAGAGTCCTCTTGCCATGTGCAGAGACACCCCTTCCTACAGGCCCTGAGCAGGAGAGGATGTACTGACTCCAGTGGCCCAGCCAAATGTACCCACTGCCTGTTTTGTAAAGAACCCTGAGCTTTACAGGTCTTTCTTTGGACTGCCAGCTCCAAATAATGACATGGAGACTATTTATTAATTATGAAAGCTTGGCTTTAGCCTGTGCTTGTTCCCAACTAGCTCTTAAAACTTAACCCATTTATATTAATCTGTGTTCCACCACGCGGCTCATTACCTCTCCTAGGTACCATATCTCCAACCTCGCTGGCAAATACCCCGCCTCTCAGATTCTTCCCAGAATTCCTATCTCTGCCTGGAAGTCCCACCTATTCTCTTCTGCCTAGCTATTGGCTGTTTGCCTCTTTTAAACCAAACAGAAGGTGTTTCAGGCAGATGAGGTAAAACAGTGGCACGTCTTTACACAGTGTGATCAAATATCCCACAACAGTTGGGCGTGGCTTCCGGGCTTTCAAATGTTGGGAGGACTAGAGATACAGCCAACCAGCCTAGCGCTTGGATGGCAGATGCAAATCCTGAAGTTCCTCCTTCACAAAAATGGCCTTTGGCCATTCATTGACATGGTGGCACTTATCAACCACCCAGCACTTAGAAGGCTGAGGCAGGAGGACAGGGAGTATGGGGCTCACCTTAACCACACATCTTAAGACCCAGCCCTTCAAGAAAAAAAATTTAAAGGTTATTTCACAGGAAATCTTATATTTCAATTATAGGAAATTCAAACTTCAGTGTGCCTAGTGTTCTGTTGGCTCACAGGCCACATTTATTTGTGATATATTGTCTGTGACTCCCACAGAAACTGCAGGGCTGCAATATCTGAAAATATTAAAATACCTACCAGGCCCTTTCCAGAAAATGTGTGCTAACTCTTTATGTAAACAAAGGTTACCCAACACAACAACAGAAGCACTCAGCCGCTCACTAACTGGTGTAGAAGTGATAAACCGGTTCTTATCTACCAGTTGTAAACGGTAGCTTTCTCTGGGGTGTGTAAAAACTAAAAAGTCCATGCACACCCCCAGTGTGTGTGTGTGTGTGTGTGTGTGTGTGTGTGTGTGTGTGTGTGTGTAGCAGGCTGTTTGTCCCTTCCTCCTTTTGAATTGTCCAGCTCTTCCTTGTTCCCCAAGCAGCTAACTCGACTACTGACACTCCTTTATGAAGCGTTCCCAGGCTCTGAGACTTGAGCCCCTCCTTGCCGGCCTTGGAGTCCCCTGCACGCTCCTCCAGCTCAGCACATATCCAGGGTGGTTTTCTTTCTTCGCCTCCTCCACCCTCCAGCGCTGTCGGTTTCACCAGCAAGCGCTTTCTCTCTGCAATGAACGCATCTGAGAATGAGCTGTTTCAGAATGAATGAAGTGCTATTCGAGTCAATTGACTTTCTACCAATGGTGATATTTCACCATCTTAATGCCATTTAAACTGAGCTTGCTTTCTGGGCCGCTTCAGCGGGGAAGCAAGTGCAAATTGCTAAAGAATAGAGAACAAATCCTTTCCCACGTTTGCATCTGGGAGCTGGGAAAGAAACAGGGTACAATGTAGGGTCTGTTCTCATGCCTGCTCCCTTTACAGGGAAGACTTGCATAGATCATAGTGTGAGCAATAATATGCTTCTTGTCCTTGGTCTTAAACGACAGCCCCATCTTTCAGTGACCACAAATAATGCAGCAAACTTGTTTGCCTGTAAGGGGGCTCAGGGGACACCAGCATCTGGTGGCAGGGCGCCCTCTTCAGACAGCAAACTGGCAAAACCTAAATTGGTCAGACAAGCGCAATTTTTCCCCTTCAGTTTTGGTTCACACCCGCCCTTCTTTCTTTGCTCCATATTGAGATGTGTAAAGCTCGAAAGAATCTTTTCAACAAGATACAAATAATGAGAAAATAAGAGTAAGATAACTCAGGACAGCCGAGTCAGATCAAACAGAAGGGTTTTCTCATTTAAGCAAGAAAAACGACTTTAACGCCAGCTTGCTACTTCCCAGCACGTGGAGACTGGTGTGAATTGAATAAATATCAAAAAGTTACTGATTCCCATGGATGCCGGGCTTTGCTATCACCTGGAAAGGCTGCTGCCAGTTCCATGGCCCTGCTCTGGAGCTGGGAGGAGACTAAGGACCCTAGTGGCTTTCCTTGTTTTATATCCGCTTGTACTTTTTAGCCGATAACATTTTCAGATTAGCTATATTGGAATATGAACGTGGAAAGACAATACGATGATCAGTACGTGAACAGAGTCGGTGTGTTTTATGAGCCTTTCTAGACAAGCCAGACGATCGGGCAACTAACTTGAAACACTCAGGGTGTTGAATAGTTAATCTTTTGCACAGTTTACTATAAAGGGGTTACTTTGGTAACATATTCCTTGAAGACAACCGTAAGGGAAGTCAGCACACATCTTCACCGTCTTTATTACACTGTGTGCCTGGAACAGGAGCCTCTGAGCGCTTTATGCTGCCTGTGAGTGGCGTATGCTCTTGGGAGCCAGAGAGACCTTGGATATAGTTGAAGTGATAGTATTGTTATCACTGTAAATCTTACCATGTATTTGCACCTTTTATTTACATAAAAATTTACTGATATAGATGCAAATTCTGCTTAAGAGTATACAGTTTTGCTCTTTGCGATTCATTTCTCTTTGCTACTTTAATATAAACATGAACCCCAAACCATCTAAACTTTTGCTAGAATATTCTATCCAGAGCAGATTGTAGGATCTTTGCAAGTTTGATGGATGAGAGATGAACCAGATACTTGAGAAGAGCCCGATTTGTGAACCGGCCTCACAGTTAACAAGGGAACAAATCATTCTTATAACTTCTGGAGAGTAAGCAGAGCTGATCTCAAAAGACCCTTACTGATGGGCTGTGTATCTATCTTAAAGTGAAGTGAGGTGCCATATACAGCTGTGCATCCTGCTGGAGCTGGACTGCAGTCAGATCCCTGAGGATGCCGGGACATGAGTGGCACTCTAGTGCTGGTCCATTCCAATGCAGAGATGGATTTTTGCACGCCGATAATAGTCTTTATCTGCAGGATGCTTTGGCACACGAACGTGATATCTTGGAAATTTTCCAGGAAAGCTCATTGGCTAGAGAATGTCTCTGGATGAAGGTCCAGTGGTTCCACTAGCAGGGAATGTGATATATTGGGCTTGAAGAGAGCCCCAAGTAGGACACAAACAATAGTTTTCAAAAATTCACTGGCCAGGCCTGAGGCAGCTTCTGAATGGCAGAGGCAGGGTGTCAACCTGAGTCTGCTCATGTTCTTAGCCGCTGGTTAATAAATACGGGTTAGCCTGTGTCTCCATCTTTGGGGGCTTTGTACAATTATGATTAACCTTTCTTTTCAGGACCTGATGAGTACCATGCCAGGGCTCAGAGTTGGGAAGGGAACGGGAATAAAGAGCAGTAGAATGTAGGACCAGCTTGCTATGCCATAGTGGCTCAGGCCATGCCAGGTCTAGAGACTAATCCATGGTCTTTGGCAATTCTCCCCTACAGGCTGATGAGGCACAGGACGTCATGCATTTCAACTACACGGCCTGGCCTGATCATGGTGTGCCTCCAGCAAATGCGGCCGAAAGCATCCTGCAGTTTGTATTCATGGTCCGGCAGCAAGCCACCAAGAGCAAAGGGCCCATGATCATCCACTGCAGGTAACCTTCATCTGGCATTTACTGTTAGTTACCTGTCTCGCTGACAATGACCACTAAAGAAAGTTGACTTAGTTCAAGGGTTCAGTCTGTCTTGGTGGGACATCATGGTGGTGAGGACTTAAGGCAGCCACTGTCATGAAGCAGAGAGATGAATACTGGCAGTGGCCAGCATTCTCTTCTTTATTCAAGCAGGGGCCACAGCCTGTGCAATGGTGTTGCCTGCCTTCAGGTTGGGCTTCTTACCCTAGTCAACCTGTCTAGAAACTTGCTCACAGCCAGGCAAGGCACTTGTCTCTAGGCCAGTGGTTCTCAGTCTGTGGATTGTGACCCCTTTGGGGGTTGAACAACCCTTTTCACAGGGATTACATATCAGATATCCTGGAAATCAGATTAGGACTAATTGCAGTTACGGAGTAGTAATGGAAATAATTTTAGGGTTGGGGATCATTGCAACATGAGCAACTGTGATAAAGGGTTGCAGCATTAGCAAGGTTGAGAACCACTGTCCTAGGTGAATCTGGGTCCTGTTAACTTGAAAATGTTAACCATCATATATACCATGGTTTTCTTTATATAAATTATGATTTTTGAGTCCGTGTCTAGTTGTCTTACTGTATTTACTGCTTCCTTATCATATGGTTCATTTATTTCTATAGACTGTGGGAAATATTTTTTTAATTTGCTTTCCATGAGATAGAATCTTACTTTGTAGCCCTGTCTAGCCTTAAACTCACTCTTTAGCCCAGACTAGCCTTGTAGTCATTCTCCTGTCTCAGCTTTTTGTGTCCTGGGATTATAGGCATGTGCCACGATGCTCAGCTTAAAATAGATGTTATTATCCCAATTTTAAGAGCAAAAGAACATGAGAACAGAGAGATGCAAAGATTTACAAAAGTTCACTCAACCAGAGCAAAAAAAAAAAAATTACAATTCAAATCTCCACATATGGGTCTCCAAAGGCCAAATGCCATGTGACATCACCATTGAACTCTAGAGTGAGTGTAACACAATACATCTCGGGTCAAATTCTACAAAGCTTCTCATGACTCAGAACAGTCTAAACAGACTTAAGAGAAAGCAGCGGGAAAGCAAACATAAAAGTATTCGGTATGTTGATAAATATGGTTGCACTTTAAAATTGCGTCTGGAATTTCAGAGGCAAAAGTAAAATGGGATGAACGACTTCTAACATTACTTCAAATCACAATTCATACTAATGCTTTATACGAAGTGTTACCTCTAGTGTAAACCTTGCCTTCCCACTAGTGAACACGCAATTTATCCTCATGACAAAATGTCCTAAAACTGTTGGGCAAACTCAAAGAGGCAGAAGTAGGGTAGGGATATCAGGGCAGGCATTAGCAACAAGTCCATCAAGAGCAAATACATGGCTAACCTGGGATCTACTTCTTTGTCTCCATAGGCCATGTTGATGCTGTGTGTATGTATGTGTGTTCTGCCGTGCTGTGTGTGTGTGTGTGTGTTAAGTGTGTAAATGTTCAGGATCAGCAGTGCTGGTGAGCCGCTAAGTTGCCATTGAAGGAGGACCCAGTCCTTCTCATCTGCCCACCATAGACTTTCTCAGTTTCAAAGCAGGCCGCTGAAAAATGAGATTATTCTCCAAACAATTCTCTTGCGGCTTGCAGCTGTGGGGTCAAAGGCACACACTCCTTCCACAGCTGCCAGGAGGTGCTGTTCGGGGTGGGACTTGACAGGGGCATACTTAGTGGAAGATCATTTCCTATGAGAAGCCCTGGGAGAGAAGAATTATCTAATAAAAAAAGCAAATTGAGCTCTGAACTTGAGGCTTTTAGTTTTGGTTTTTTCCTCTAGCAAATCCCACATGTAAATTGGCTTTGACCGTTTCTTTGTCCATAATGTGAGTGTGATTTAGAGTTCAGAGCCTTCAGCCCTCTGGCTGATGGGAAGAAGAGAAGAGAGCTGGCTTTGACATGGAGAGGTGGAGCCTGTGTGGAGAGCTGGCAATAGCGGTCCACATCTAGCCACACTCTGAGCGCTGGGATCCGGAGACCGCATGAGAAGGCCTTCAAGCGTTAGCTTTGACTTTAAAGCAGTTACTTAAAGGATCACTGAGAATTTCGTGCATATTCCTGGGGCAGATCAATGAAGGCACAATCTGTGACGGGGAGCTGAACATGTACAAAGGTCTATGGCCCTAAGCTAGAGTTAGGCAGTGGGCATATAAACCGAACCTGTGAGCAGGGCTCCAGGTTCCTGAGACAGAAGGCTGATATTGTGCAACCCTACCTCAGGGGGAGGGAGGATCAGCTCCAATGATCTTTACTCTTCTCCAAAACCAGAGACCCCAGTGGTGCAAACTCTTGCCTCTTTAAGGAAGAATCAGTGATGGTCAAAAATATGACACCCGAGCAACGCTAACCAGGTCTGCATTCTCAAGACACAGCTAAGTGGAAGACATTGTGCTAGGAGTTTTTCCCCATCAGGGCTAGCCGCTTTAGGCATTTCCGGTTGGCTTCCAACAGCGGGGAAGCCTGCCACAACTCACCTGCCATCTGAACCTTCTTTTGAAGTGCCGGCGTGGGACGAACAGGAACCTTCATTGCCCTGGACAGGCTCTTGCAGCACATTCGAGACCATGAATTCGTGGACATCTTAGGACTGGTTTCGGAAATGAGGTCATACCGGATGTCAATGGTCCAGACAGAGGTAAGAACTGAAGCAATAGGTATGCTTAAGTTTGCACTTGACCGAAAGCCCCCCCTTATCCAACTCCATGTTTTAATAGGGCTGTTGGGGTGATTTCACATCTGTCTTTCTCATTTTCTTGCTGTGTTTATTCCAGATGACCCCAGTACAAAATACATAGGTGTTAGCCTCCTATATTGTGTATAAGTAACTATACTTGTTCTGGCTTCCTCTGCCTTTAGGGACATGGAGCCTGCAGATGTGTCTGCAGCAGAATCAAAGCTTTTTGGGTAGTATGGAGCCCGCTGAAGGTGGCAGTCACTCTGGATAAGGGCCACCAAAGGGAGACTGTAGGACAGATACCATTTGACTTATACTTGAGATGACAGGCTGGTCAATAAGTTCCCCACTGCTTTGGCTTCTTTCTCCATGTGACTGTCTCCATTCACTTTAGATGACAACTCCTGGTTCTATTTGTGCATCTGTCTCCCTTGGTTTTAAGGTTTGCCAGTCTCAATCCACCTTCGCTGTCCCATCCTCTTAAACCCCAGAATTCCCCAGGGGTTATTTACCAATGTTCCCTCTGCCGGTTTCTTTCCCAAGTCATTCATTCCCTTGAAGCCTTAGAATGGACTCACCCTGGAAGGATAGCTCCGGGCCACATTGCACAGCCCACCAGCGACAGCCAGAGAGGACCTCTGTGTGTGTATGCAAATACCCAAGTACAGAGGCTTCTTTATAATCCAAATCACTTGTCTGTAAGATCACTCCCTGGCCTCAAGGGTACAATAGAGCATTTCCTGGAGGAGCGTGAGGGAGGGGAAGGCTTGAGGAACAGAACAAGACCGTAAATTCTTTTAACGTCTTGTTCTTCCTCCTGCAGCTTCCACCAAGCACCACTAGATGGCAATATAACTCAAATAGCCCGGAGGGTAATGGCAGAGTAGGTTCCACATTGACTTTCTTATCCTTATTTGCTTTTCTTCCCGCCCTATCTTTCCAGCTCTGTCTGAACAAGGCTCAGTAGAGTCATTCGAATGTGTTTGTTGCCAGGTTGCACCCAGGTCACAGTAGTTTGGGTCAATGACCCACTAACACTCATATACCTTAATGACAATTAGGAAGCAGATCCTAGGCAGGATCTTGTCCCTTTCAGAGAAGCTTCTTGTTGCAAGATGGCAACTCACAGGCAGGCCCACAACTGGTCAGGTTGCAGGAGACTGCTGAATGACCAGCCTTACAGGGGAAGTCCGTATCACACTCCTTCCTCCAGAGGCTCAGCACTCCTCTTGATAGAGGGGGCAGAAAGATAACAAGAGCCAGAGGCCGTAGATAATGATAAGGAAGCATTGTTCTGAACACAGCAGAGTGGGTGCCAACATGAACTGCAGCAGCAGTAAGGACAACCTGTATAAGATCAGACCAGACAAAATCCCAGCGTGGAGAGGGGGATGTGGGCACGGGGGTGCTGTGGACAATTGGTGGGTGACTCTAGGGAGAAGCAGTCAGGTTTCTGCAGGGAAGCAGGACACGGGAAGCTACCCAGGATCCAGAAGATGTCCCACTCCCTTGCGCACTCAGGCAGCGCTATTGTTTATACTCAGTGAGTCTAAATAAAAGAGCGTCTGAAGTTGGAAGGGGGAAAGTGGTGGGAGGATAAGGGAGAGGTGGGAAGGGAGGAAATGGGGGCTGGATCTGAGCCCGAACTTTTGGTTTTCAACTTCCATAAACACATATCCCAGGATGCAATAAAACCACATCCATTATATGCAATATACATTTCATATAACATATTCCTATATAATATGTATAAATCCCCATATTTTAAAAGACATCGTATTTTAAGCATCTTGCTGGTTGAATTATCTGAATCAAGACTTTCTCCATTTATACCCTTTTAACTTTATCGATGTTGATTACAGACTGTTTAGACTTTTGACAACTATCTGTCTTTTAAAACTGCCTTTCTATACACGGTTCCTCCCGCTCATTCCCCGCTCCACTATTTGTCTTCAGGTATGATAATCGCCGAAGCCAGGCCAGTCTCCATGGGGCTGGCTTCCCGCACAGCTAGGACAATGCTTTGTTTTCTCCCTTATTTTTGGCCACAGTTTTAGGTGTCTGGCTTCCTTCTTTACAGTCTCATTTCTGGTTGACAGCTCCATGAAAACAGTCGTTTGAAAGTGTGCCTTTCCTTCCAGGAACTTGCTGAGAGATTCAAAGTCATGAAAGGGGCCCAGGTCTGGCCCAGGTCTTGTGGCTTCCTGCCTTTCCAACCCCCCAGCTTTCCCGTTGAGTCCCCTCAGCAATGGACACTGTCCGCTTGTGTGTTTATGCCTGTTTTATCGGTTAGATCTAGAACATCTTGTTCATTTATCTAATTTACTTGTTTCTCTGTTCTCCCTGGTCCAACCTGTATTTTCCAATGCTAAGTGGATTTAATCTCACATTGTCCTTCAGCCCACTCACATTTGAGTCCCGCTGCCTGCTAATTTACTTGGTTAATAAGTAAAGAACAAAGAACAAAATGATTTTTCCCTGTGCTTGTCAATCAAGCATGCCAATCAAGAGGACAGAATCTGTCTCCAGCTGAGCGCTGGTCTTCCTGGCCACGATCAACCCAGGAATGGAGAAACACATTTCTTCTCGTTTCCAACCTCTACACACTGCTGACCTCCTTGATTTCAACACACCATGCGATCCCCTGGAATGGCCAAAGTGACTAACTCAAGTAGTCATGTCCTCAGGGTCTCTCTGGAGACCAGACCTTTCGGTCCTGACCATTTTCATTTGATTGGCATACTTCAGGACTTCTCCATCCTGGTGGAGAGATAACACCGAGCCGGAACCTGGGGAGAGGGCCAGAGCCTCAGCTTTAGGACTTCACGAATCAGGTCGCCGCTTCCGGTTCTCACTTCTCATCTCTAAAGCGGCTGGAAATTCTCATGCATTGTCATAAAGAATATAGCAGATGTCTTATATATAAGATGACAGGATCCATACAAGTGCTTTGAATTCATACTACACTACCTACAGATGGCTGTAACCCCCTCCTTCCTTCCCCCTGCACTCTGTTCTATTCTTAGCAAACATTTCGTTTGTTTTTCTTCCAATTGCCTCTCTGGAGGTCATTTGGGGTTTTGCTTTGAGCAGATTGTCCTCGCTATGGGCAGCTTGGCTTTCTCTGGGTCTTATGGATTTATCCATAAATAGTCTTTTACTTACTTTTTCCAATGCTTTATGGTTTTGTCATTGTGATGATTGCTTTTGCTTGGTTTGGAGTTTCAGATTTTTTTTTATCTAGTATATACTAACTATACATAATAATTAGATGAATAATATTTAACAGTGAGATTCATCACGGCATTTGTACACGTGTGTATAATGGATTTTGATCGCATTCACGTACCCCCATTACTCCCTGGCCCCACTCCCATTGAGCCCCTGCCCTTCCCAATTAGTCTTCCTCACGTCTTTGTGTGTTCCTGGGATCCAAGGAGCTTCATCACAGCACTTTTAAGAGCAGGGATGAGGGATTATTTACAGGAGCAGGGGCAAGTTCCCTGTGACTGCACCACTGAGGAAAATGTGTTACGTTTGTTTGTGTTTTCGACGCGAAGTTTGGCTAGTGGGCAGCTGTGGAGTGAGAGTCCAGACCAGAACCCTGTCCATTCTCAGTGTTCATATAACCCCAGAAATAATGGAGCCATGTGTGAGGACCATGGCGGGCGGCTCAGTGTGCTGAGGCTCAGGGTTGTGTTATCACAACATAAGGGAACGTGTTTTCTCCAAAGCTTGTTCAGAACAGAGGTGAGGTTCCAGCCTGCTGGGGCTTGAAGCATTTGTTTTTATCTTTTGTGTTAAGTTGTTTACATGAGACCGTTTAAAATCCTGTGGCCCTCTTGGCTGGATTATTTAGGAGTGATGTTTAATTGTGCCACTTATAATGAAACAATTGTAGTAAAGAAGGAAAAAAAAACCATCAAATCAACTTATTTAGTGGCACAGAGATAACTAATCTAGGGGATTTTATCTCAGCTTTCAGTCATGTATGTTACATACATACATACATGCATTTGTGTTTATGTGTTACATACATATGCGTGCCTTTCTTTCACACTGAATTTCCACATAGTATATTAATATACACATATACACATATATCTCAAACTACCCAAAGCTCTTAAACTCCATTTCAAAGACGAATGTTTCTTTAGATTGCTTTCTTATTTGTAGAACATTGAAAATTTTTCTGCATTTTCCCATTGTCTGTGTCTGTTTAAAAAGCACATGATCTATTGAGCATTAACTTCAGCTTTTGCTACTTTATACTATTATCTGTGCCCACACCATTTATTAATTTACCTCTCCAACAGTAAGAAATGATGACTACCTTAATAAGCTCAAAATTATTACTATGTGTTCCTTTCCCCTTCTTTAGCTGTGCTGTTCATATATGAAAATAAACATTTTAATTTACAGTTTTCCCTACTGGAACTTTACTTTTTGAGACAGAGTTTCATTGTACAGCCAATGCTGACATCCAACTCTTGTTCCTCCTGCCTCAGCCTCCTCCCTGCAGCTGAAATGACTGCCATGTGCCACCCCACCCAACTACTCGGCCACCATTTGCATATGTCTTAATATTCCTTCTACTTGCTTTAAAAATCCCTAATAAACATGGACACAAATTAGTAATACAAGACAGTTTCTCCTTCCCGGGCATGTTGTAGATAGTGATTGTTTATCTGTAGGTGTTCCTGATCTGTGAGACCATCCAACAAAAGCTAACTCTTTGCCGCTGTGGAGTCACTTTGAAAGCATCTCCCTTCTAATATGCTTCTCCCTTTTGCCATTTGTAACATAGAGAAGCTTGAAACTTCTTTGTATTTTCCCTATTGCTTTCAATTTTAGGATCTTTTTTTGTAATATAATCAGAAAGGAATTAACCCCTCTTTCCCTCTTCATGTTCATTGCCTAATTTATACTTCTAGAGTTTGTGCTAATGTACAAAGAGGTGGGAATTCTTTAGCTACATGTCATGGCCTTCAGCACTGTGCCATGATACTCTGTACCATGCAGCAACTTCACCTTAGAAAGCTGGGGCTGGGTACCTGAAATTTGCTGAGAGAGAAGTTCTGGAAGTACTCTCATCACCAGAAAGGAGAATGGCCACCATTCACTGACATGTCTGATAACCATCTCCCTGTGTGCATCAGATCATGTTTTATAGCTTACCCACATATTACTTACCATTCCTCAATGAAGCTAGAAAAAGACATGACATACATTCTGCTGTATGGGGCATCAGAGCTGACAGCCCAGTGGGTACAGGACTTTCTGTGCAGGCATAGGGGACTGAGTTCGGGTCCCTAGCACACAAATTAGAAGCAGGTCATCAGGACAGTAGCCTATATTCCTAGTGCCGGGAGACAGAGACAGAGGACCCTTGGAGCTTGCTAGCCAACTGGTCTTGCCAAATCACTAAGCACCAGGTTCAGTGAGGAAATTTGTGCTATAAAAATAAGGTGGAGAATAATAGAGGAAGATGTTTGATGCTGACCTCTGGCCCCCAAACACGTGTTCATGTAAATGCACACACAAGGACACGTACACAGACGTCCACACACACACAAACACACACACGTGGGAAGTGGCATTCTAGGATCTACCACTGATAAAATACCTTTAAAGTTCAATACCTTGGGTTTTCAAGTTACAGCGTGGTCTCGGTAAAGACATGCAAGTGGTTTCCCTCTGCACCAGATCCTGACCATCACGCCGCCTGCAAGGGTGCCTCCTCCGCACACATGCTCCGCTCTGAGGCCTGCCTCTGTGGTCTCTCCTAGGAGCAGTACATCTTTATCCATCAGTGTGTGCAGCTGATGTGGCTGAGGAAGAAGCAACAGTTCTGCATCAGCGATGTCATCTATGAGAACGTCAGCAAGTCCTAGTTCTGGATCCAGAGCCGTAAGTAGAGCGCAAAGGGGCTTGTGTGATTCTGACTTCACCACAGCCTTCCTGTTTGACTCTGAGGGGCACAGGGGTGGTCACAGGGAGTCACAAATACCCACTTCACAACAGCCTTCCTGTTTGACTCTGAGGGGCACAGGAGTGGTCACAGGGAGTCACAAAGACCCACTTCACAACAGCCTTCCTGTTTGACTCTGAGGGGCACAGGAGTGGTCACAGGGAGTCACAAAGACCCACTGCATATTTTGTGTCACACAGAGAAACTTCAGTGCCCCCTTGAGGTCACAGTGGCAGAGGAAACCTCTGACATCCATGGTTAGTTTTCTCTCCGCCCCAAACCTTTCATCATTCCGATACTGGTTTTCTCTCTGCCACTTAGAGACAGTGCTTTTTGACTCGACCCAGACAGCTGTGCAAATGTTGTGTTGATTACAAGAATTATGAGCTGGGGTGAGGAGCCCAAAAGAGTTAGAAATGTAATGGATACTCCCCAAAAGAAAGGCAATATTGACCACAGAGCCTAAGGATTATGGTTTCTAAAATTTCCTAGATTTCACTCATTGTGTGAGCAGCTATTGGGGAGGTCACTGAAACATTAGTGACGTGTTCAATGGGGGTGCACTCACATTTTGACCTCAAGATGTGATCTGGCTAAAGTAACAAGTAGCCTCTACGTTTATCAGTAACAGAGCAGTATTTTAGTCACTAGAAAGGCACAGGGGTCATTGATCGAGTGAGAGGGGGCAGTAGAACATGACTGGAGAAATACAGAAGCATCGGAAGATGTGCTGTGTCACGGTGGTAGGATAGTATCATCCTGGTACCTCTCTCTCCACCAAGGAAAAATCAGAGCATCATGGGCCAGCTGAGGATGGAGCACGAGGAAAGTTAAGAGACAGATGTGTGAATGGAGAGAAAGTATTCAGGCCGTGGAAAGGACAAGTCCCAACTAGAAAAACTCATCCTGAGTGAGGTAACCTAGACAAAAAGTGTGTGTGTGTGTGTGTGTGTGTGTGTGTGTGTGTGTGTGTGTGTGTTTGTATAGTAAGGTGACATTTGGAGGAGGTTGTTAATGTATCAGATTGCTAACCATCTTTCTCTCATCCACAGGTGAGGACATGGTATCTACCCATGCTCTCTAGCTTCCAGAGTTTTCACAGGGGCTCTTTACCTAAATTGAGTCCCTGCTGTGTAGTAAGTACATGGCCAAGGAGGTGATCTCCCTCCTAGAATCCAGACTTAGCCTTAAGGAGCTTATGGTATCTTTTGGAATCTTTACTTCTGGACGTCTGATGGACCAAATTCGCTAGGATTCCAGGAAGGTCAAAACGCTCCGCAAAGGGCAGGGAGCGCAGCGCTACCTGACAGTTTAGTTGGCCCTTTGCTGCTTGGGCTGGGCTGATTTTTTTAAGTGCAATAATTTTTGTATAATTGTGATTTTATCAGAACGTTGAATTGTTATCTGCCCACATCATTGATCAATGCCACAGCCCTGGAGAGAACCAACATTACTACAGAGGTATACCTCACTACTGAAGAGGCACAGCCACACAGGAAGAAGCGATAAATCTACTTCAAAGAAAATGAGCGAGAATGACCCACGCTCCAACCTTGAAGCTACGGGATCAGGAATGGGTGGGCAGATGGGGAGAAAGGGTCCACCCACAACCCATCAGCCAGCTTATCTTTTCCTATTGCAAATACGGAAACCTGTTTCAAAGTAGAGTAGGAAAAAAATTATTTGTCTGACTTGTCGTAGTTCCCAGTGGGTTTCTTCCTTGTTGACAGTTGGGAGTTTCTTCCCTGTCCCTTTTGAACTAATGTCACGGTCCTTTCCAAACAGCCAGAGCTGATTCCGCAGTTTTGAGTCTGACTCTGAGCTCCGCTGCTGTCTGAGCTAGTCTTGGTGCCTCGCCATTTATTGTTCTGTCCACCCGTGTACACAAGAGCAGTTTCTCTAAAGCGATAGGCTGTAAAAATGCACTTTCTTTCCCCACCCAGAAGAGATGGGAAATCAGAAGTTATGACAACCAACTCAGCATGCTAGGACAGTTACTGGACACCAACCCTTACGAATATCATAGAGCGTCTGTATGGATTCCGACAGAAGATTCTCTTGGGTTTCTTTTCTTTTCTGTTGTCAGATTCATTTTCATTGGTGTAGCTAGTGGCATTTAATTCTTTGGATTTTGTATGATTAAAATACATGATTGTGTGTTGTGACCATGAATGTTGTCGACATGAACATCGCGGGCACTGTGAGAAACTGCTATTTTTGTGCCACTTCCCAAGGATAGACGAGGTGATGTGCTAGGTCAGAGGTTCTCAACCTGTGGGTCTCAACCCCCTTGGGGGTCAAATGGTCCATTCCCAGGGGCTGCATATCAGATATCCCGTATACCAGATATTTACATTACAATTCATAATGGCAGCAAAATTACAGTTATGAAGTAGCTATGAAAGAATTTAATGGCTGGGAGTCACCACAACATGAGGAACTGTATTAAAGGTTGTAGCATTAGGAAGATTGACAATCATTCTTCTAGACATAAAGGTCAACATTTGAATTGAAAGTGATACAATCAGCTGCTTCTCTGTAGTAATGTGGTTGTCAGGAGCCCGCTTATGAGTCTGATATTTGGCCCCACTTCAGGTTTCCCTCCATGTTCAATTATCTTCTTTTTATCCCCAGGGTTTAGTTCGTTTTTAATTATGTGTAACTCTCTGTGTGGATAGGTATATGCATGTGTAGGTGCAGTACCCATGGAGTCCACAAGAGGGTGTCAGATCTCCTAGCTTTGGAGTCCTAGGCAATTGTGAGCCATCTGACATGGCTGTTGGGGACCAAACTCAGGTCCTATGCAGGAAGAGTACATGCTCTTAACAGCTGAGATTCCTCTCCAGTTCTCTTCCAGAAACTTCATAAGGTCAGTTTAGTGCTTTGTCATTGACTTTCGTGACAGTAAAGGGTACCAAATGAACAGCTCACACCCCCACTGACTCTTACGACTGTCGAGTCTTGGACACAACAGACCTTGGCCTGATATTTCAGGACAGTAAGCCTCTTTGCCTGGCAGGGGGATGGCAGGATATATCCGTACCCTGCAGACTGGCAGGTGGGACTTCATAGGGAATGCCAGTTTTTTCACCTACTTGGCTCTCCTTCCCCACACCTTCCTGCTGCCTCCTCCTCCTCTCACTCTGCTCTTCCCCCCTCCTGGACATTTTAATAATGCACCATGCCAGTCTCCAAAATGAACAGAGTTAAAGAAAGGTAGCAAGCATCTGTGTGACATCCTTAGAACCTGACACAGAGGTCAGAGGTGGGTCTGTGTAACCACAGGAGAGCTGCTGAGAAGATGTGGCCCTCTCATGGTGACAAAGACACTTACATAGACTCCATAGCCTGGACCATGACAGCCTATGAAAGCGAGCACTTCATACATCTTTCATGTTCTCGAGCACCCCTTCACAGGAGGGATCTAGTGGCTTAGGCCAGCTTCCTCAGAGAAAGAAAAGAAGACACTAAAACTTGCATTGCAGACACAGAGTGGAGACTGCAGAGAGGTCCCACAGAGGCAAGTTTCCAGATCATTCTTTCCATCTCTGTTCTCATCACTCTGTCCCCTGGTGCCCCTCAGGTTCTCAACTTCAGGGTAGGAAAGATGTCCAGCTAGCAAAGGGGTCAGCTTTTCCTTCTCACTGTGGATTTGTTGAACTTCAGTTAGCACACTGTAAAATGCTAATAACCGCACCATAGTTCCACAGCTGTACAAATTCTCAAAAGGGGTGAATCCCCCAAAGATTTTCTGGTGTGCCCTGAGGCCATTCCACACAGTTCTGTTTCTAACCCCACCCACCCTGCCTTTATCATTCAGAAGTGAGGTTTCCAGGGCCTCTTTGGTTGTGCAATATTTTGATTGTGTTCTGACAAATAAAGTTTGCTTTGAGTCAGAGGGGGGAACTAGCCCCTAGCCTACCATAGAGGTTTGGAGGACTGTAGAGAGAGGGACAGGAAGTGGTAAGGCGGGGCTGAGACAGGATCTCCGCCATTTTGGATGGAGGAACTGTAGCAGTAGGAAGTGACCATGTTCTCTGATTTTTCAGGTTCTTGCCCCAGTATTTGACTCCCAATTTTGTATTCATAAAGACTGATTAGATTATACACTGCTAGTTATTTTTAAAAAATCATTTGAGTGAAGCCTTGTATTGAATAAGCACACAGACTAGCAAACACAGTTCACAGGCACCTGTGCAACACACAGAAAGAGCTGAGGAGGGTAGAATTACAAACCATTTGTCTACTTTGGGGTTGAAAAAGACAGGTTACAAAGTTAGTTCACAAACTATCCCAAAGTCTGACTTACAAATGTAATATTAACACAAATCTATCCATCCATCACTGGAAAATGTATGATTATATGTAAACTGAAAAGAAAATAAGAAGTGGGGCTTTTTGACAGCTCTGTAATCTGGACTCTTCTTCACTGTCTCACTGCAAAGAAACACAATATTATTCTTAAACATTTACATGTCTTGTGAGTGAGGAAATCCACTAAGATGCTTTTAATGTTGGATTTTATAATACATTCTTAAAGCTGTCCCCCTGAGGGCAACATAGCTTTCAGAACAGGCTGTAGTGTCCACATAAAAAGCAAGAGCCAGAGGCTTTGTGTCTAAATTTTCTACAGGCCACATGATATCTGCTGGCTGGAGGATTGGCCTTTCTCCAAGGAGTTAAAATTACTGAGTCCGATCTCTGAGGGCAGAATTCCCCCTGCTCTCTAGCAAGGAGGCCTTCCTTTGCACCCCGGGGAATGTCTGATGCAATGTACTTCAAATAGCTGGCCCATTTCCCAGCTCACAGATCTCCAGCCTGGTGCTTGGCACTGGGCACAGAATCAGGAACTCTGCCCAGGACCAAATATGATATTCACCTTGGCCAAATGGGTTACGGAGGATCAAAACATAACACAGAGAAATGGAGACACTCACTGCTGGTTTTCAGCCGTCTGTGGTGGATGCCCGGGAGAGAAATTGCAGCCGTGAAGAAGAGGAGGACCTTTGTTTTTAGAGTCAGTGAGGGGCTTATCACAAGACAGCCTATCAAAGCCTCTCTTATTCTCAAAGCTAACCATTACAGTCATTTTCAGTTCAGTGACCCATGTCCATGAGGAAAATGTCCAATCAAGAAAAGATTTTGTGACAACTTACGTAGTACACTACATCAGCACAAGGAAACGATTACCGGATCCTAAAAATTGGTTTGGAATTTGAACTTGTTTTGGGGAGGATCAAGTCAGCCCTTGTCTGTTTTCTTTCATGTTTTCTTCTGCCTAGGCCTCAGTTCTCACCTTGTAACTGGGCAGGTAGGTTCAGGGTACATGCAGCTTCACACAGATGCTTTGAATAAGCCACAGGGTGCTCTCAGGCAGGATGGATACAACATTTACACTTGACCCTCAGGACAAGGATGGCTTCTTTCTCAAGTGCTAAACCCTTTATGTCATAGCTTATTACTAAACCTTTTATATCATAGTTTATTAACTTCCAACTGACATTCTCGCAGTAGAATGTCCACTTTCCACACGCTGAAATTGAGAAGCAACTGGATCAAGAGGCCATGCCAGCTAAATTACAGCACATGCTGGACTGTGAAGAGAAAAACCTAAAAATCTGACCCAGCTCTGTCAACCCTCTGAGCCATTTTCCCCACCACTGCTTCCCCGTCACACCCGACACCTATAAAACTCTAATCGGGCAGAATTACTAGTTTCATCTCCAGGTAATAATATAGGACAACTTTTCCACTTGAAAAAGAGTTGGGCATTTGTTCCAGTTTCCTTCTCTGTCACTGTGATTAAACCAGAACCTTCCTGCTGATGGTGCAATTCCCAGAGCAAGGACCTGTTTGTCTGACTCAGTGCTGTGTCCTCCGCTCTAGTCCAGTGTGTGGCGTGAGGGGTACCAGTAAATGAGACCTGAGTCAACATGTGAGGTTGTGACCCTGCCTCTGTCCACAGTCTGCGCACATTCCCGTGTGTTTCTGCAGGACCTTTGGCCTCTTAGTCCTTCCTCCCTGTCCCTTGGAGTCTGTTGAAGAAGGGACCACTTGTTGGTTCCCAGCTGCCTGGCTAGCTTAGATCGGAAATAACCACACAGAAACTGTATTAATTAAATTACTGTTTGGCCCACTAGTTCTAGATTCTGACTGGCTAACTCATATTAATTTTACCCATTTCTATTAACCTGTATATTGCCACTTGGCTGTGGCTTACTGGCTAAAGTTCCCAGCGTCTGTCTCCTGCTGCTCCATCACTTCTCTCTGACTCTGCCCTTCTTTCTCCCAGCATACAGCCTAGCTTTTCCCACATAGTTCTGTTCTTTCCTGCCATAGGCTCAAAGCAGTTCTTTATTTATTAACCAATAAAAGCAACACATAGACAGAAGGACCTCCCACACCAGGAGTCCCTCACTGGACAGGACCTCACGTAGGAGTGAAAAGGGTGCATTTTAGCTTACTTCTCTAGAGGGACAGAAGAGTCCATGATGGTAGGGAAGGCATGGCCTGGCAGTCAGGAAGCAGAGAGATCACATCTCACCCCCACACAGGAAGCAGCAGAAAGAGAGAACAAGAAGTAGAAGAAGCCATAAAACCTCAAAACCCACCCCCAGTGATGTGCTTCCTCCAGCAAGGCTCCACCTCCTAAAGTTTCCATAAACTCCCAAACAGCATGACCCACTGAGGACAAGTGTTCAAATCCATGAGCCTACGGGAGACATTCCTTATTCAAAACACAGCATCATTTATCCGTGGCCCATGACATTCCTGGGACGAAGGAAAGGGCTGTGGTTCAGGAGACAGATGCTGCAAGGTCCCTGCTTTAGGGAGTTTACACTCTACCATGGAAAAACAAAGGAGAAAACAAGGACCTCGTGTGTTATTGATGCCAGGATAAAAACACACAGCATCTAGCGTGGGTCCCAGGGAAGCAGTGGGTTTGTTTAGTTCCTGGAAAAGTCAGTAAAAAATAAAATAAAAAACTACACTCACACACTGAAGTCTTAAAGAGTGCAGTCATGGTCAGCCACACACATGACACATGTCACCTCTGCATTCAGCAAATATCCAGACATAGGGACCCAAGTGGGTGGCCAGACCCACCCTGCCCCTAACCCTGAATCTTATTAACCTAAAGTGACCACTCCTCTTCAGGTCTCCCCAGAAGACTCTGGACCTTGGGCCACTCCGTAGCATCTGAAGTATTTATTATAACTACAGGTACAAAATGGCCCCTGCAGCTCAGCTGGGGTCATGTGACTGGCTTCTGACCAATGGGAAGATTCCTGGATTCCTGAGTCACAACATGGACTAAGGACACCTACTTGCCTATGTGTCATTGAGATGCTGCCAGCGGCATGGTCATTAAGATTGTCGGTTGTCATGTGCAGCAAGCAGCCAGCACTTCATTTGCATGGCATCAACTAATAGTACATTTTTCATTTTTCAGGACAACGATGTATAAACAATAAAATTCTCAAAAGGCAGATGAAACAGCCATGCAATGCAAACCCATGATACTTACCAAGGATGGAGGGAAAGACCAGAAACCACCCTCCTCCAGATTAACTCTCTTAACTTTTGTGCTGCTTTCTAAATCTTCTCACAAAGTCAAAACTCCCAGGAGACCCTGTAGAATGTACATAAGGCTGTTGTTGGCTTTGGTTCAGACTCCTGGGTCACTGCACTTCAGACTGATTTTGTGTTGGAAGCCCCAACACAAAGGAAGCCATGAACTTTTAACATGTCAGGCAGTGTGCAGTAGCCCAGACTGCTGTGTCATAACTTTTCTGGTAAGGGAGTTCCAGCCCAGTGTAGGAGCTCACTGCCAGAGGATGCCAAATCTTTCTCCGGTTCTAAGAACACTCAGAAAATCCTAAGTGCTATTTAAAGCAGAAGTTGTACCCGTTGCCTCTGTCACAATAGGAAGCATGGAGTGGCGAGGGCTCAGCAGGAAGAGCCTCTAATGCTCTTTATGAGGACCTCGGTTTGGTTTTGAGCACCCACATCAGGTGGCTCACAATAACCTATAACTCCAGCTCCAGGGGATCTGAAGCCCTCTTCTGGTCTCTGTGGGCAGTGCAGTCATGTGCACATACCCACACATAAACACAAAATTAAAAATAAGCTTTACCATGAGGACACAAAGTTGGTGGATATGGAACTGGGTGGGGATCTGTGAGGAGTTTGGGGAAGTGTTGAATGTGATTAAAACACAATGTATGGAATTCCCAAAATATTCTAAATGGAAAAATTAGAAAGCACACCATCTTAAGAAACAAATATAAAAAATAGTGGTCTTAGAAGGGCTTCTTGGTGTCCCCAGTCACACTTTATTCTACTGCCTTTAACCGGAAGTCTGGCAGGCACCATGTGAGCGGCTAGCAGTGTAATGAAAAATGGTTACTGTGGGTGGGAAGGCTCTGGTGGCTCTGTTGTGTGATCGATGAGGTATCAGGGTGACAGAACTTGCCTCAGTGTGTCATCGCCAACTCAGGATGCTGTAACAAGGCAGCCTGGACTGAGCAGCTCAGGAGGTACAAGGTTCCACTTCTCACAACTCAGGATGCTGTAACCCGGCAACCTGAACTGAGCAGCTCAGGAGGTACAGGGTTCCACTTCTCACAACTCAGGTTCCTGTAATATGACAACCCGCACTGAGCAGCTATGGAAGTACAGAGTTCCACTTCTCACAGACTGCTGGCTGACACGCGGAGTGAGAGCGCCATCACGATCAGTTCCAGTGAGCACCACTTACTGGCTTCTTGCTTTATCTTCACCAGGCATAGCAAGTGAGAGCTGTCTGGGGTCGTTTTATAGTGGCAATAATCCTAATACTAAGGGCTCTCACGACATAGCTACTTCCCAAAGTCCCAAATCCTAATCCTGTAACATTGGGGGTGGTTTCAATGTATGAACTTAGAGTGTGGGCATGTTTAGCCCACCACGCAAAATTTAAAAACATGATATGACTCTAAAAACAATTCCTGGAGTCATTTACAATAATCACGTGATTTCAGTTTACGCTAACCTCCTACAGTCTCCAAGAGTCATCCAGAACTTCTTTAATAGATTGATTAAAAAATTAATAAATAAACAAAAGCACCCAATACCTGAAATAGATAAGCTCTGGTCCTACAGGGCAATATCCCTCACAGTCATGGGCCTTCGAATATAAATTATAGACGTGTGGGGCCAAAGCATCACCCAGGCTTGGCTTTGAACTTTAATTCTCTGCTAGCACACGCTGTCCAACATGCGTCCAGTGTGCTCAGTCCACGCAACACATATGGGAAATGTTTCCCACAAAGCAATGTTGGGACCTGGTCTACACTGTGGTTGTGCAAATCATTTGTGTGGATTCACTGTGTCAACACCACAATTCTTTTTACAAGCTTACTAGCCTAGCATGTATGAAACTCCGGGTTTGATCCCCAGCACCATATAGTCCAGATGGGGTGACATATGCCTGTGATCCTAGGACTCAGGAACTAGAAACAGGAGGATAAGACGTTTAAGTTCATCCCCTTTACACAGTAAGTTCAAGGCCAATCTGGGCTCCATGAGGCCTCGTGTCAAAGAACAAATAAATGAATCAAAACAGGCTAGCTAACAAAGCTCACTGCTTCTAGAAGAGGAAGCCGATGTGTACAGCCCTACTCTGTAAACACGCCTGGGTCAGGATAAGAGTTGAGGCTTGGGGTAAGCAGGCACCATTTGTGAAAGTCACTTAATCCTCCTCTGAGCCAGCTTCCTTGTTTGGTAACAGGAATACTAAAAGCTTCCTCTACGGCCTTGTGTGGAGGATTAAATGGAAAGCCCTGGGCACTGTGCCTGGTGGTTTGGGGGTGCAGAACTGGGTAACTGAGAAGCTCAGTCTGTGGAGTCACAGAGCCCTTTGGAAGTTACAGAAGTCACCTGCATTCTCCAAGCTCATGCGTGCGAGCGTGCGCGCGCGTGCGCGCGCGCGCGCACACACACACACACACACACACACACACACACACACACACAAATATATATATCTCATTTCAGGAACTGCGCTAATACATGAAATTGATCGTAGAGAGTACAGAACCAAGTACATGATGCTATTCCTCAGTATGCTTAGACCATGAAGCCATCCTGCTTCTTCTGCCCTGACATCTACTGGGTGAAAGTGCCCCACAGACTGCCTGCCCTATCAGCTCCTCACAGGCAAATCTACTTCAAGCATACCCATCTATTGGGTCCTGTTTCCCAGACAGTAACAGCCTCCTCTCTCCCTGCTAAACCCTGCTGGACTTGGTTTAGGCAACCACACGAGGCAAAGGTCCTGTCTGTACCATGCCGCCTATGTGTATGGGAAAGTCCGTTGAACACAGGCTGCAAGAAGTTGGAAGCAAGCGGGCAATTGGAAAAAGGAGCTGTCTCAGTTTGTGTTCCATAAATCCCACCGTTCCACCACCCAAGCATAAAACAACAACAGTCATTCCATCATGCTTTATTTTATTTTATATTTTTTACAGCCGCAAGATTAATGAGTTGTCCAAACATCTGAATCCTGTCCTATGGTGGACTGGTTCTGGAGATGAGGTAATAAACATCCTGGCACTGTTTTCCTGGTGTCGACTCCCCTCTCTTGTATTGACTACAGGGTACTGGGTTATTAATGAGCCTCGACTTCTCACTTTGCACCGGCTGAGTTTTATGAGCCAGGAAACAGCCGCAGCCTTGCCTGAGCCTGAGGTCGAATAGCTCTGCTCACCCACCTCATGCAAGTTTAATCCATCCTTCTGCCAGCTGCCTGCCTCCTAGGAGCTGGGCAGGACCCTCACATTGCGTTTACAGGATAAACAGCCTCACAGAGTCTATCACAGCAAATGCTTACCTGTCCCGTCGCGGGGAAGACAGAGCAAATCAGCTCATGTCGGTCCTGATTACTGGCATGTTATGTCGTGCATACTTTAATAAAGGAGTGATCAAGCACGAAAGATAATTCTTCTCTCTAAACAAAATCAGGGTTTCCAACCGGCTGACAATCCCTGAAGATGGGAAAGGATGGCTAAGACTCAGAACTGGGTTTCCTGGCCTCACTACTACCTAATGTGATCATTAATTGTCACTGTCAACTGATCAGACTCAAAATCACCTAGGAGACACACATTTAAGGCCTCTAGATGTGTCTTAGAGGTGTTCGTAGTAAGAAGAGCCACTGTGAATGTCGGTGGTGTCATCTCCTGGGCCAGAATCCTGGAGTGAATAAAAGGAAAAACAAAAAAAAAAGGGGGGGGGGGAGGGGATGAGCTGAACAACTCTCCAGCTGTTTTCTCACTTGGGGACAACGCATCAGCTGCCTGAGGCTCCCGCAGCCATGCCTTCCTCACCAAGAAGGACTGTATCCCTTCAAACTGAGAGTCAAAACACACCCCTGTTCTTAAGTTATATATTAATTACTTTTCTGTTGCTTTGATAATACACCATGACCAAGGCAACTAAAGGAGAATCAGTTTACTTTGGGAAGTCCATAATGGCAGAGGAGGCAAGGCAGCAAGCAGGTGACTGGAGCAGGAAGCCCTGAAGGATCATATCTTCAACTACATACACTAAACAGATGCACAGAGAAGGAGGGGAAGGAAGGGAGGATGAAAGGATAGGAGGATGGGTAGGGAAGAAGTGGAATGAGCCATGAACTCCCAAAGCCCAGCCACCAGTGACACACTTCCTCTAGCAAGGCCAAACCTCCCCATAACATCCCCAAATGTGTCACCATCTGGGGAACGAGTATTCAAATGTGTGAGTCTATGGCTGACATTCTCATTCAAACCAATACAAGTTGCTTTTGTTAGGTTATTTTGTTACAACAATATTGTTATATCATTGATTTTAAAAAAGTAGCTGATATTCCACCAAACAATGGACACCATCTCTATTTGAAAATTCAGTTGTGAGGGCCTTATGAGGAGAGGAACAAAGTAACCACAGGCTTTCAAACATGGCTTCCAAAAGAGACATGAGTTTCCCCACAGAACTCCATTCAATAGTATATTTTCAGCCAGTTTGGTGGTGCACGCTTCCAATTCCAGCACTCGAGAGGCTGAGGCAGGAGGATTACCATGAGTTCAAGCTCAGTCAGGGCAATGTGAGTCCCAGGGCTACATAGCAAGGTTCTTTCCTAAGAAGAAGGACATTTTATACATTGGTCTGACTCCAGATAGAAGGTCTGCATGTTGAACAGGCATCCGATAGCTTAAGTTCAAATTAAGCTGTTCTTCTTTCTGGAGGGCTTTATTTTAAATAAGCTATTTAGCTTACTGGAATTTTAATTTGCTCATTTATAAAGTGGGAGTATGTATTAAAATATCAGCAGACATGAATACAATTAATGCCCTGATTGATAAGAATAAACGGCAGGACAGGGAGACTTAGTTTACCATACCAGATCAGAGCAGGGAACAAGGAAACTGAGAAACAGGACAACCTGGACATTTTCACTTTCTGTATGTGTGTCTGTGTGTGCATGTAAATGTAGAGAGGGCGCGTCAGAGAGACAGAGACACATAGAGAAAAACAGACAGAATGGCAAGGACATGCACAGAGTGCATTTTGGGTTTTTTTTTTGGTGTATTGATTGCAGAACCAATAGTTCATTGTTGAGAAAGTAATAACAGATACCAAGATAACTGGAGTCTAGCATACAGGCAAGTATCAAGGAAATATTGTTCCTGGACTTTGCTACTCAGCCACCCAGAAAGCGGCACGACTGGTCCTAGTGTCTAGAACTACATAGAAAGCAAGGAGGAACCCTAACATCAATCTAAGCAGGGGCCTCTGGGCCTTGTGGAAGACCTGGCTCACTGGTTCATCTCCTCCCAGCTGCAGTCTAAAGGCCTGATACCTCAGTCTCCTTGGAAAGCACCGTGGCTCTAAGAGAGTCCCCGTACAAGTCGCCGACTTTTGCCCATTGGACAGGTAGCATATTAGACTTCTAAAGCATGGCAGTACATCCAGAAGTCCAGGCTCAAGGCCCAAATTCTCTCAGGGCAACTGGTGGCCAGACCATTTTCCAATTAGGCAAAGTGTAATTCTTAGTCATTCACTACTTGTATAGTTCTTGGAAATTATTTGCTTTATCCAAATTTTACTGGCTTCTTCATTTTCCAAATCATTCACAAATGTGCTGAAATAAATCTCAACATTTTTTTGTATGAGAAGTTGTTCTTCCTTTGGCTAAGCATGCCCTACGCCTTGATGAAAACATTCCATGACACAGAGCCTTGAGCTCTGGCCTATCTCCTGCTCTCAATTCCCAGGAGGCAGTGCTGTGCAAATAGACTCTGAAAAGCAAAGAAAAGGGTGTGGGAACCAAGACTAAGAGAGTCTTAAGAGATTTTGGAGTCTTTGACTGAGTTGAAGAATTTAGTTTTCTTTGTTATAATAAAAGATAAAGTAGATATAAATATTGTACCTGTAGTTCTTGTTTGATACCTGTTTTGTTATATGTAATTTTACTATGTTAAAGTTAAAACCTTCCTTTTTATTTAAGCAGAAAAGGGGAAGGAATGTGGGATTTCCCTCTGTATGTTATGAATACCATTGGTTAATAAAGGAACTGCTTTGGGCCTATAGCAGAGCGATAGGGGAACAGAGATAGGCGGGGAAAACTAAACTGAATGCTGGGAGGAAGGAGGCAGAGTCAGAGAGAAGCCATGGAGTTCAACCAGAGCCAGATGGAACTTCAGCCTGTAAGCCACAGCCACATGGAGATACACAGATTAATAGAAATGAGTTATATTAAGAGGTAAGAGTTAGCCAATAAAAAACTAGAGCTAATGGGCCAAGCAGTGATTTAAATAATATAGTTTAATTTAATTTAAATAATATAGTTTCTGTGTGATTATTTTGGTTCTGGGTGGCTGGGACAAACAAGCAACCTTCCTACAACATTTGAGTGTCCAATGTAATGGCACTCCATGGAGGGTGGGGTGAGGGATTTCTAGGATTCAGGACCCCTGATTGGCTGACATTTGTCTAGGGGTGTTCTGGTAAAAAGTGATTGGTGTGCTGGCAGGTGATCCCATCTATAATGGTTGGAACATTAGGAATTTCCTTTGGGTAGTCTGTTCCTGGGTGGTGCCTGGATGGCCTCAGTTAGTGGTCTTTCTTGGAACCATGTATTGCCTTAGGGTAAACTACTGAAACTTGATCCTCTATTGAGTTTGTCATGGCTGGGTCCTATAGATGCCAGGTGCTGGGGGGAAGCTTCCACAGAACATCCCAGACTCTTTGGGTATACAGATATGAGTCACAGCAATTCTATGTTGGACCTGTTACTTCCCAACCAGGTCATCTAAGTATTTTGATTTTGATTTCGCTCTCCAGATTTTTTTTTTTTCAATGAAGGCCGGAGCCGGGCGATGGTGGCGCACGCCTTTAATCCCAGCACTCGGGAGGCAGAGGCACGCGGATCTCTGTGAGTTCGAGACCAGCCTGGTCTACAGAGCTAGTGCCAGGACAGGCTCCAAAGCCACAGAGAAACC
>NW_004949097.1:3786330-3788548 GCF_000317375.1 Microtus ochrogaster
CGGATCTCTGTGAGTTCGAGACCAGCCTGGTCTACAGAGCTAGTGCCAGGACAGGCTCCAAAGCCACAGAGAAACCCTGTCTTGAAAATCCAAAAAAAAAAAAAAATTGGTCTGCTTTCAACGAAGGCCGGGTTTACAGAATGTAAGAGATCTAACTGGATTCTCCTTTGTCGCCTCACAACTGCTCGGGATGATGTGGAGACAGATGGGTGGTGAAGGCTGCTATTCCCTTCATCATCTTTGCAAATTTGGCCCCTAGGAAGCTGCTCTCTGTCACTGCAGATTTCCAGATACACATTTGCTTGAAGCAGTGATTAAAAAAACAAATATAGAGCATATGAGTTTTCATTCTCGGTAGCAATTGTGGCTTGATGATAGAGAATATGGACAATGAAACCAGGGGAGCATGGGATAGCATCCTAGGTCATGCTCTACAGACACACACTGAGGCCTTCTTCCTGTGTAAGGGACATCTGCTCTCATTCTGTTAACTCAAGTGCCCAGTGTACAAAGCAAACATTTTCGTGTGGACGAGATAGAAGCTATTTATTAATATACAGCAAATACTGTTTATTGCAGACTCTTTCCAGCCGACTCAAGTGAAAAAGGCACTATGAAAAATTAATGAATCTAGATAATCTCTCTAAATGGATTTATGTTAAAATATACAACATTCTTACATAACATCTTTTTTATAAATGTGAAATAATATTACATTTAATGACAAAATTGTGTTTCCAAAAATAACATTTGTTGAAGGTTAGCTATTTTTCTTCTATCTAGATTCTTTCATGGGGTTAAGGTACATGTAAATTAAGTGTCCCTTGTTACACAGATAAAACACATAAAATGGCCCCATATCCTTTTACTACTTATATCAATATTTATAACTGAGGCTTTCATTAAGCAAAATACTGTAATAAACAGCAGCGTGGGCTACTCTGAGTGATTGTGAATGTATGTGACTTCCTCCCACCTGTGCTTTCTCATACTTAATTACACAGTATACATAATAAGCAGAATTTAAACTAAATCAAAGCATAATCAATGCAAGATTTTGCAACTGACAGAGCTTCGAGGAACAAAGCGTCTTGAGAACGTACTATAGTCTCCTATCTGCACGTTCAAGGTCTGGCTATATTGTACAGTTCATTCAAATGTGCTATTGTACAGTTCATTCAAATGTGCTATTTTTAAACGGTTGGCATTAAGAACTTTAAATACACCTAAATACACTGTCATTAGGTATGTCAGAGGAGAGACCTAACGTAGGCAGAGGGTAGTCTCGCTGAGCCTCCTCCCTGGATGACAGGCACCCCAGTCACAGAGAGCTGAGTGGGTAGACTTAGTCATCAATGACCGTATCTTTTCCTTGTTGCAGTGAGTAAATTTTCCACTGTCAAAATAACCCAACATAGATCACCAGATGAGGGGGGGAGAATTAATGGAGCGAAGGAAAGTGTACCTTAGGAAAATGGAAAAAAAGTGCTTCCCAAGGTCAAAACAGTCTCACCCTTTTCTTTTTAGTTTAAATTATCTTTAAAAATTGTTTTAATGACACTTGTTATTTCTGTATGGCGGTGAGAGGACAACTTGGAAAAGCTAGCTCTCTCCATCTACCACAGGTCCAGGGACTCGAACTCAGGTCATTGGGCTTGGCGGCAAGTACTCTTACTAGCTGAACAACCAACCTCACCTGCCCACATCTCAGTTTTTAATCAAAACAATGGGCCAAGAAGCAGCAAGTCCTCTGTTTACTCAATACACACTGTTTCCTTCTATGGCGATAATTTACATAGACCAGGCCAATCGATTCGACATTCCCTTCAAGGCTTCTTAAAACAAAGCGTGTCCAACAAAGCCAAGGGTGACGGCGTCCAACCAATCAGTGACTGCTTCCTTCATCAAATGACTCTACTCCCGAGTCACTGGCAGCGGCACTGATCTTCTCCTGACGCCTCCTCATGATTTCTTGTAACTCAGAGCTTCCGTTACTGTCCTGAAAAAGAAACATAGAGCCAACAACATAGTTACTGGTGTGTGTGGTGGGTGTACCCATCAAATCACAGCTACTGGTGTGTGTGGTGGCTGTACCCATCAAATCATAGCTACTGGTGTATGTGGGTGTGGTGGCTGTACCCATCAAATCATAGTTACTGGCGTGTGTGGTGTCTGTACCCATCAAATCACAGCTACTGGTGTGTGTGGTGTCTGTACC
>NW_004949097.1:3789000-3804592 GCF_000317375.1 Microtus ochrogaster
AGCTACTGGTGTATGTGGGTGTGGTGGCTGTACCCATCAAATCATAGCTACTGGCATGTGTGGTGGCTTCTCACTAATATTTTTTCTCTTTCCTTTGAGGCAGGATTTTACTATATGGCTCAGGCGGCCCTGAAACTCATAGAGCCCCTTCTGCCTCTTCCTCTTAAGTACTGAGACTAAAAGGGTATGCCACCATATCCAACTCCACCTTAGTTTTTTGAGACAGAATCTCAGACTTCACCTAAGCCTCACCGATGTGGGATTCCCCTCTTTATGCTGTAAATACCACTAGTTAATGAACAAAGCTGCTTTGGCCTACAGCAGGGCAGAACTGATTAAGGCAGGAATTCTAAGCAGATAGAGGAGGAGAGAAGGCAGAGCCAAGGAGCCACGTAGCTGCTGGAGGAAAAAGACACCCATGTGCTGGCATCAGTAAACCATGAGCCTCATGGTAAAATACAAAATAATAAAAATGGGTTAATTTAAGATAGAAGAGCTAGCTAAAAAGGTGCCAAAGCTATTGGCCAAGCAGTAATTTAATGAATACAGTTTCTGTGTAATTCTTTCTGGTCTGGGAAGCCGGGAACGAATGAGTGGGCTCCAACTACAGCTCACTGGTCTGTTGGCCTGGCCAGTCCCAGGAATCCTCCTGTATGTGCTTCCTCCATGAGAGCTGAGCTAGGGTCTTCATGATTACAACAATCACATTATCAAATGAACCATCTTTTCACACCTTCCAAAGAAGGTCAGTCAAGCAAGGCACTCATTTCCACTGAGAGATTTTAAAGGGTGTCTTCGGAGCACATCATTTCCCTTCCGAAAACTCTGCCCCTCTGATCGTGCCAGCTTTTTTCCCTTCCAAGGTCTCCCTACAATCCCTGGGGACCTTGTCCTTATTTCCTCCTCTGATGACTGAAAGCTCTGGTAACAAGTGGGGGTGTGGTGTGGTGAGAAACTATGTGAAGAACTGGATCCAAGAAAGTGGTGAGGAGGGAAAGTAGCCAAGAAGCTCTTGGAAACTGTATCAGTTCTGCCTCAGTCAAATCCCAGAAGTATCAGGAAGTAGGCTGGGAAGGCAAACATAGTAACAGGATGTCCCGGAAAGAAGGGATCCGGAAACATTAAGGATACAGAATTTTCTAATGTACCCCCAACAAGCAATTTATACATTCTTAACAAGATTGAAAAGTATAATGGTAAGAAAACAGCTTTAGGGAACACATAATCCTTATTCATACTCTACATACGAAAAGCAATCATTAAACTCAAATATGAAACCTTCCAGATCAATGTTGTAGAAGAGAATTCTCAGCAAAATGGAATTTCGCTTGATGGGGAATGGTCACAGGATTATACACACGAAACTATTTTATCCTGAGTTATTTAACTGTTCAATTTACATAATATACCTGCTAGGTATAATTAGCTATCAGTTTCATATTGAATCCTGTATCCTTTTATTTGAGGCCAACTATAATTTTCACAAAACTATTAACTCTTATAGAGCCATCTTTGAAGAGGGCAGCTTGAATACCTCCTGCTAAATAGATATCCATTCACTCCGCAGCTGCTATGCAGACAGCTTTGACTGACACTTCCTGCAGCTGCATACTTTCCTTTCCCTTGGATTTATTTTATTTATGTGTGTGCGTGCATGTGTGTGTGCATGTGTGTGTGTATTATATTTGCATGTGGAGTGTTCACACACAGGTCTGCCTGTGAGCACTCAGGGTCCAGAATAGCTAGCAGATCCCTCAGCACTGGGGTCAGAAGTATTTGTGGGATGTTTGCCTGATTAAGTGGATGCTGGGATTGGAACTCTGTTCCTCATAGTTGCACAATCTTAGCTGCTTAGCTTTCTCCCCACCCCACAGCTACCCATTTTTAATATCCTTTCTTAGCATTCCTGATGATTCTGTAGACGGACAACTAAGCTTGGGAAATGCACCCAGAATTTTGGTTTGTTGGAGAAAGGATCCTGGGAGCTCTGGCAGTCCTTGAACTCACTATACAGCTAAGGCTAGCCTTGAACTAAGATTTTTCTGCCTCTACCTCCTAAGAGCTGGCTTATAGATGCACCACCACCATGCGTAGCTTGGGTTTTATGTATTTTTATTTTTCCTTTGCCAGTTCCTCAAGCTGGTGTTACCGATGGATATGTGTGACCTTTTGTGGGTCCTGAGAATAGAACTCAGGCTCTCCATAAAAGCAGGGAATGTTCTTAACAGTAGGGTCATCTTTCTAGCACCCCACAACTAGGGTTTTATTTATTCATTGTACTGACATTTCTGAAGTAAATAAAAATAAGAAAAATAGTACTTGCTTCCCAGACAGTTACTCAATTCATGTATGAATTTGCTTTCTATTAGCAAATTTGAAGTTTTTATAGAAGCCCATGCAATAAAATGAGAACATTGTGCTCAGAAATAAATCTCTAGTTAGCCTGAAAGATAATCTTTTTGAAAACAGTTACCTATGGTATCTAGTGGCAGAGAAGGAAAAATTGAGACAAATTTAATTCATCTTTTCAGTGAGGAGAAATTGACCAATATGGACATGAACACTGGCTCCAGTTCTCACTCTCCAAAGCCGACAAACACCACCAGCTCTGCTCACGGCTCTTACCTCCAAAGCAGCTTTCTGAACAGTGATTTGGCTAAAGACTCTGGCACCTTCGGGGCAGACGGACCTCAGCTCATCTTTATTGAGGGAGAAGAGTTGTGCTCCATTTAACACCCCAAGGCTATTGACAGTCCTGAAATACAGAGCGTGAGGAAGTTAGCAGAGGGCTGCAAATGCCTGCAAGAGAAAAGCGGCTGCTTCTTCTATCATCCTGCTTCAAGCTTTTCGTTGTGAGCTTTGCTTTAACAGCTAAACCATCTCTCCAGCTCGCCTGTCTGTCTGTCTGTCTATCCATCCATCATTTATCTATCTGTTTTTTTCCCTTGAGTGTTCACTTGATTTCACTTCTGAGGCAGGGCCTCAAGTAGCCCAGGCTGGTTTAGAACTCTGCAAGTAGCTCAGGTTGACTGCAGGTCCTCCATCCCCACCTCCCAAGTGCTAGGATGACAGGCACACCATCACCGTGTGTTCCGTATTCTTAAAAACACTGCAGTGCTGAGACAAGGAAGACCAAGAGAGTCCATGGCTGCTACCCAGAGGTTCCTTTCACATAAAATGACTGGTGACCAGGCATCTAAAAGGATGCGGTGGGGTTTCTAAATCATGGACTCCCTTAGGCTTCTCTTTCCTGTTCCTAAGAGCAACGGAGCGCTTTCTTGTAACATGGCAACTAACAACTGAGCTTTGCTGTCAAATATGCCAAGGGAGCGAGTTTCTAAATTAAGGTCCCTCAGGCATGTACTGTTCAAACATTTCATGGTACCAAACATCCACAGAACATCTACAGACTTTTAGATCAGTGGTATATAAAGCAGTGAAGATACCTCTGATTGACAGCCCTGAGACACAAGAAGTCTTACGTCACACATCCTATGTGATAGGGTCCTGTATAACATCACCTTACCCTGCATAACTGATGAGAAAGAATCAAATGCCTGCAGTCCGCCCAGCTGGTTAACAACTTCCCAAGAGACTGGTGAAGAAAATGAACTCTCAGCTTAAAGATGCACCAGAATTAGTCTGGTACCTTTCCCCAGTTCTACCTTCTTCTTTGCTTTTTAACAGCTGCTATTTCCTGAATACGGGAAGAAGAATGCCACCTAGGCTTTGATGACTTGAAGAGTCGGGGTGGCACGGAAGGGACCCAGCTGCGAAGGAGGCATGGAACACTCACACAGGGTTGAATCCTTTCGACTGCAGCCAGGTCTTGACTTCCTCCGGGGTGGAGTCGTAAGTAATATTGATCACCGGCACATTCTGCCGCGGCACGTGGAACTTCCTCTGTGCAGCGCTGCGCCCGATGGTGAGCCTCTGGAAGAGTTCATCCTGCACCTCTTCCATCTGAGACTTTCTTCCTGAATGCCGGAAGGGAGCAGACATGTTCAAAGATCTCTGCCATGATATCCCCTCTAGGACCTCATCCCTAATAACCCCTGGGCCCCTGAGGGATTTGCAATCCCGGGTTCCTGCCATCCCCCCTCACCTGTACCTCAACCCGGTATAAATTATTAAAGTGACTCTCTGGACCTTCTCTTTGCTCAGGAGTCTCCACAGGCTGTGCCTGCGCGTGCTCAGTTACATGAGGGACAGCAGTTGAACACCTCCTGTTGGGTTAATGATCAGGATCCCCGCTAGGCTGCCATGTCCCCGATGATCATTCTACACAGCCCTAAACCAGTGAGATCTCATCTGGGGACTTGTCTAGACACACTTCTGGTGGCCAAAGATGGCGGTGGTCAAGGGAGAAGGCTGCTGTCATATTGCACCAGGTCGACACTTGGAACCCAAGACACATCCTGTACAGTGTTCACGCAAGCCTCCCATAACAGACTGAACCATATAGAATGATCCCTCCTCAGGCGATTATTTAACGTCCATGACTTATTCTGCAGACCTCCAACCTAGTTTCTGGCTTCCTCCCTATCATACTGGTGAGCTATGCCCCTTCCCAGCCTGCACTCCTCAGGCCAGCCCCTCCCTGTGCACTAGATCCCGTGTTCAAGGCCTATTCTAACCCTCGGAGGTAATTTATCTCCTACTTATCAGTTCAGGAAATGGAGAACAAAGAGAGATGATCTAAGCAACGCTGTCAATTAGAGGGAGAAATTAGCTAGAACCAGACGGTTTGAGTTTCAGCCCAGGTCTGTTCTATACTCAGATCTCTGAAATCACCTTTGACGATCTTTCCCACCATTCTTCACTCCTAGCCATGTGCTTATGAATGAGCATGGCATTATGAGAAAAATGGCAAGGAAATGAAATTATATCTCTATGTATCAAAAAAATACATGTGTGCACTTTTAGGTATATTGCTACTGTTTTCAAGAACTCAGAACTGATATGATAATCCAATTAACTAATTACTTTGGCAGGTGGCAATGACCTGGTAGCTGAAGGAACTGTTTATGGCATTCAAGTGAACTGTGAAATAATTAGCATTAATGGAGTCTAATCTGTACTAGGGTCTTGAGTATGTGGGAAACATTTCTAATTAGTTTATTCTTTGACAGTTTCTTCTATGTACACAATGTATTCTGCTCATATTCATCCCTCTCCCCTCTCCTTCCTAATCGTTACCCTCCCCCACTTCTGTGGTCATTCTGCCTCTAGGCCTTCTGATTTTGTGTTTGCTTTGTGCCCCATTGGGTTTACCTAGGACCACTTACGTGGGCTTGAGGTAAAGCTAGCCCCTGGAGCACTGGTAACTCAGCAGTGGTTACAGCTCTAAAGACAAAGACTTCGTGTCCCCCATCTGCCATTGGCTGCCACAGCCCCTTGGAAAGAGGATCCCTTCCCCAAATAGGGGAAGAAGAAGTTAATTAAGAAAGAGCAAAAGAAAAATGCAGGAAGAAAGAAGGGAAAGGACACTGTCGATGGATATAAATAAAACACCGCCTGTACTTCTGTAGCTGTTTTAAATCACTGAGGATGCTGGCATGCAGGAAATAGGTCTGCCTCAAAGCAAAAAAGAAAATACCACTCCACAAAAATACCACTATACCTTCTTATCCACCGAAGAGGCCACAAGTCCATTTGGCCTTCCTCGGGGCTTTACAGAGAAACCTCTTTCTAGAATGCTCCGGGGTTTTGGTTTCCACTTTCAAAGCTTTCTCCTAACAACAAAGCAGATGAGCATCACACCCCTTCCCACAGTGACAGTTCTGATTACAAAAGATTGAGCTCAAGTCAAAGGGCTCAGATGTCAAAGGACCGAGGAAGAAATGAGAGCAAACTAACAAGTGGGCACCTTCAAAAGCAGCAAGAGGGGATGCTCTCTGGATCTTTGACAAACTAATCTGGACGGCTTACGAGATGCCTGGCTCCACCCACCTCCAAGCAGCTCGTCTAAACAATGCTCCACTGCAGCAAAGGTGGCTTCACTCCTGCAGTGTGTATGTGAGATGCATGTGTGTGATGTGTGTGTTGCCTGTGTATGTGCGTATGATGCCTGTGTGTGTCATGCCTTGTGATGCATGAGTGTAATACATGTGTGCTATACATGTGCACGTGATGTGTGCATGTGATACATGTAATGTGTAATGTGTGTGTACAAGTGTGTGATGCATGTCTGTGATGTGTGTGTTGCATGTGTATGTGCGTATGATGCCTGTGTGTGTCATGCTTGTATGTGTCATGCCTGTGTGTGAGATGTGGTTGTGATGCATGTGTGTGATGCATGTGCATGTGATGTGTGCATGTGATGCATGTGTGTTGCATATCTGTGATGTGTGTGCATGTGATGTGTGTGATGCATGTGTGTGTGTGTGTGTGTGTGTGTGTGTGTGAGATGCATGTGAACTTGGTTGTGCTGTGTACCCTGTATGCTTCTATGTAGGGCAAGAGCCAGATGTCTTCTCGATTCACTTCTCAAGTTACATTTTCAGACAGGGTCTCACTGAACCTGGCACTTGCCGTTGTGGCTGGCTGGCTAGCGAGCTGAGGATCTGCCTGTCTCTGCCTGAGTGAAGCTAATGACCACGCCTGGCTCCAGCACATGGGTGCTGGAGCTCAAACTCAGGCCTTCACATTGCACAGAAGATGCTCTACCCAAATGCACCTCCTACCCTTTGCTGAAATTTAAAACAGACATTTGACATCACAGCCTTGTCTATGGCCATATCTGCATAAGTTCCCACCTCCTTGGCCTTTTCATTTTATTTTTATCAGAAGTTTGGGGAACAAACAAAGAATGTCGTGGCAAGGAGCTTATCTTGAGAGAAACATGGACCTCAAAATGCACACAGTTATTCCATCTGCTAAATGACCATGAGAAAGCCCTGGCCTTTGTTCAGAAAAAAAAAAAACTGCTCCAAAAATATGCTATCAGGAAATATTCATTTTATACAAAGAAATAAATTAATTTAATGCCAACCTATACTCTCGCACTCTGGAGATACCTTTAAAAGGGATTTTACATGAGCAATTATGTTAAGGAAACAAGCCCATGTGTTAATTTGGGGAGTGTTTCTATTCTACAGACCCTGTGACCTTTTCACGTATGAAAAGTAGATCTGATTATGATGAGTCTCAATTATCAGAAGAGTACACTCATGTAAAAGAATCCAAACTATGCTTCTTCCCCACAAGGTTCTTGCGTTTCTTCAAGTGGGACAAAGAACAAGCCATTCCAGGCCATGTGTTGTTCCAGAAGGGGACTGGAAGACTGAACTCTGACCCCAGGCCTGGAACAGACTGCCACTGTGTCAGAGATCATGGTACTGATGTGTCACACAGAGATGTGTGCAAACTTGTGGGAAGGAGAAAAGAACAGTTGTTTCTCAGAGGGAATGTTCCCCAGGGAAATAAGATATATTCATAGAACTTTCCCATCTGAAAACTCTTTCTCTGGTATCTGTGAAAAACAAGCATCCCTCTAAAAGCGCACACATATATTGAAAAATTTAGTAGCATATTTAATTGGTTAAACACCTTTTCACACTCATAAACAGCTATTTCTGATAAAGAATTGGTTGTTTTTCCAAACTTTTATTTTCGTTGTATTATATTTCCCATGTATTTATTTATTGGTGTGTATGTGTATGTGCATATATGTGCATGTGTGTGTCTGTGTGTGTGCATGTGTGTGCATGTGTGTGTCTGTGTGTATGTGCATATATGTGCATGTGTGTGTCTGTGTGTGTGTGCATAGGTAGGTAGGAGGCCAGAGGACAACACAAGGGAGTTGGTTCTCTCTTTTTTGCCATGTAGGTCCCAGGGATTAAACTCAGGTCAGGCTTAGTGGCAAGCACCTTTTTCTATCGCATCATTTTGCTGGCCCCTCTGTATTATTCTAATGGCATCAAACATGACCACAAAGGTGATTTGAACCACTCATATTTCAGAGAGAAAATCACGCACATAATAGACTTGCAGTTATTGCATCTCACCACTGTTTTCACAAGCAGCTCTGACTCTTGGGGGGAAACGGCACTGACAATTTAGGAATGTAGTCTGAACTGGAGCCTCTGGCTGTGACATCCGCTATGAGATTAATAGCTGGATACAGCTACATGGATATCAGAGATGCGGTTCTGCAGCCAGACTAAGTTGCAGGTCATTCCTGTTCTGACAACATTAATAGTATGGAAGGGAATGGAAATAGGTTGATCGTTTATAGGAAAAGTAATTTTATAAAAAGAGAAAAGTCCAGACCCTCGGGAGGGGCAATGAGACAAAATGGTCGATCTGTTTTCCACACAGCATGCCCACTTTCTATGAAGCCTCAGATACAGGAAACGGCTTCTTGGTTTTGACTTTCCAAGTTTTCTGTAATGAGTTACTGTCAGGCGAATTGACTTGCAATGCTTTATAAACATAGTTAGACCTGAAGCGGGTATGTATAATATACAAGGTAGAGCAAAAACTCTCAGAATTACCTTCAGCTTCCAAAGTAACTACAATAGCAACAAAATAGACAAAGTGAAGTTATCATGCCTTTAATTTTGCTGATCTTACTATAGTTCTCAAGGAAACCATTCTCAAAAAGATCCTGTTTTGATTAGTGAAAATGTGAAGTTCAAGTTACATGAAATCTGTGTTGGAAGCAAATGGAAGGCGAAGCTGGTGTATGTTAATGTGATTGTGTAGGTGCCTAAGCTGACTTGGGGGGGGGGGAGGGGCACCTCCAGTGCAAAGAGATCCACGAATGCAGCGAGAACCAGACTTCTGTCTAAGGGGAAATGAAGACACACGTGCTTTCTGTGGGTAACCTAAGGAAAAAGGGACACACACACACCCTTTCCTGATGGTGACCCTCGCTTATACTCCAACTTAGTCTTTTTCTTGACAATCTCTCTTACATATACCCATCTCTTCCCTGTTCAGATGCATATTCCAATATTCAGGGACAACATGACCACACATCTTTCTTTTGCATCCATTTCTCCTCTGTGTCTCTTTTCTAGACGGCCTCATCTTTATCGTGGCCTCCACACGGTTACAAATCCCCACATGGCCACAGCTACACAGTAGCTCTTCCACACAGCTCTCTCTCTCTCTCTCTCTCTCTCTCTCTCTCTCTCTCTCTCATACTTCTGCTAGGTCATTCATTCATTCTCCGCTCACTGACTCTCCCTCCTTCACTCTCTCACCCTCTTCTTCATCGTTCCCAAGTCTCCCTCCCACAGCGGCCTTCTCTCAACATGGCTGTTCCTGCGTTGCCGCCTGTGCTCTTGGCTCCTTACACTGCTGCCCTCTGCCTTTCGCTCTACCCTCTGCTTTTAGCCCCGCTCCTCACAGTCAGACTCTGGACAATTCTATGTTACATTTTCAGGGCCCAACCCATACTCCTAACACATGTAAAGTCACGTAGTTTCTCTCAGGCTATAGGAATGTGGCAACGACCGAACAGTGAGTAAGTGGCCTTGCACGTAGCTCTAAGCTGGTGATGGTTCTCAGGGAAACACTAGGGAGCAGACAGAGGGAGATGGGACCAATGAGGAGATGACAATGACAGCAGCAGACATTTCCTGACTGCTTACACTGGTCAAAATCAATCCTAGTTTTCAAGCTCTGCACCGCTGGCATTTCCAATTGCCTGCACGATGCGGTATATTGGCAAACACCCCTGACTTCTGCTTAGATGTCAGTAGCTTGTGACAGTCAAGAAAACAAAACATTCCTCAGGGAGAGGGAGACTGAGCAACCCCACACACCTCCATCCTCCACCTCCACTAAATACTTTGCATGTATTATCGCGAATCTTCACACTTGTCCTAGGAAATGCGGCTTCCGTTTTCCCTCACTTTCTACACGCTGAAATACAGATCATTAAAGCCTTGAAATATGCAGGTAGGAAGTAACGCTCATGAATCAGTCCAACATGTCTGGTTGGAGCAAGTCTACATTCAATGGCCATGACACAGGAGATGTGTACAGACACACGCCTTAGAGGGCTGCGAAAATGACCTGCTTCTCAGAGACACTCAGAGATTAAGAGGTCAGGAGGAACTATCCATGGAGTATAAGTGACACTTATTTACCTCTAACAACATTTAATACAAGCAGACCCAGCGAACTGGGTTGGCCCCGGGCAACTTACGGTCCACTGGGAGTTGTTTGTATCTCTGGCTGTCTCGCACGATGCTGCTCCCGCTCTCGCTGGAGCTGCTGTTCTGACGGGTGACGTTTGCTGGAACCTTGGGCACAGGAACAGGTGCTGGTGCAGAGGGGGGGAGGGGGACTGGGACGGGTGCTGGCGTGGGAGGGGGTGATGGGGCAGAAGGAGCCTCGGCTGATCTTGGACCATACTCCGTCCTTTGTTTCTACAAAAAGACAACAGTTAACTTGAAATATGTATGTGTGGATAAATATATATATGAATATATATGAATGAGTGTGTGTATGTGTGTGTGCATGTGTACGAACTTAGACTGGAAAATGAAGTACAAATTGACAGGGTATCACTGGATATTTATTTGCAAAGTTACCTGTGCCTTTCCCTAATATATACGCATACTTTTAATCCAATATGATATTGCCTTTATTAAAACCATCTCTTAAATACTCTATTGTTTGTTCAAAGACAGAGTGTGAGTTTCACGAGAAGCTCAAACCAGGAGGGAATAATATCATAATACAGGTCAAGAAAAAATAAATAAAAATAAAAAAATATAGGCCAAGAAAATTAAGTTTGGGCTTGAACTTACAGAAGATGAAGCTCTATTTCACAATTTAAACGAATAATCATTTCAACGGAGTTAAAAATCAAGACCATTAAGCATCACCCACTCCTGGTTTTTAAGGTAGGCTAAAGTCAAAGGACTTTAACTCTGCTGTTTCCGAGGAGATTTGAGAGGAGCAAGGTGTTAACTTGAGACTAAAGGAGCTGGGCTTTTAGAATAAGCACGTGCGGGCTGCTGTTAGTAATGTTTGCATGGCCCTTCCTATCACTGTCTTACTGGTAATTCACTCACATTAGAAATTCCCATTATTGAATGGGAATACATAGGGTGGATGATTTTAAGGATAAAGGCACAATCAGTCCTTCAGGCTGGGGGGAAGATCCATGGTAGAGCATTTGCCCTACATGCAGAAGGCTCTAACTCCACCCTTGGGCCCACAAAAAAAAAAAAGAAAAGAGGAAGGGGAAATGGAGTAGGAGGGGAGGGGAAAGGCGTGTACATGAGGATTCATATTTTAAAAAGAAGATGTAACTACACAAGTAGGGCTATGATAAAACAGAATCTGTGTGTATTTCCTATTCAACACAATATCCAAGGCTTTAACCATAGATAACATGACTAACTAACAGATAACTTCAGGGAAGAGACTCTGAGGTCTCGACAGGCACATCTTTGCAGAGCCATGATGGAAGTGAAGTTTCAATACTGCGCCAGCACAATTCCAACTAACACTGAAGCTCGGCACATAACATGCAAGAGCGAACCTTCTGGAAATCTGGATCTTGCGTTAAGACAGTATTTACTTTTCACTTCTAAATTGGCCCAAATATAAGACAACCCTGATTTTGAAGCAAGTCCTCCCAGATTTCCACAGAGATCAGAACCAGAGAAACACACACCACACACTATTTTAAAATTAAATTGTCACTCACAAAACAACACACTGACCGTCAGGGTGCCTTCCCAGGAAGAGACTTCATAGACGTGGGAAGCTTCGTGGGAAGGGGCCCTTGGCCTGTGCTGCTGTTTCTCCAGGGCTGTGGCTCATACAACAGCCAGGAGTAAGGATGGGAGGGGTCCATGCACGGAAGGTTACAACATTAAAAGAGGGCTAGACCGTACTGCCCAATAGTGAGGGGAGGAAGAGCCGGAGGTGGGGAAGCCACAAAATTTAGCATGAGAGGAACGGATTTTTGCTTTTCCCAGCACCCAGTCCTAGAGATGCTCCTCATATATTCAGTAATAATGTCAGAAAGCATTGCTGTATTACTATAAACCCCACAAGATATTTCTCTTATATTTGGGCCAAAGAATATCTAAAGCAATCAAACATAGCAAACATCACCAAAAGCACTACTTAGCACACGCCAAAGCCAATTAATGTACAAGCCTGTCCTTTAAAGGTTTGATGAAATCATGTCAATGTCTCCAAAATGTCAGAATTTAAATGATTGTTTTTAAAGCTTATGCCAAAAAAAAAAGCTACAAGCTCCGAGTGCCACAATATGATTCATTTTTTTCTGCTTCCATAAAAACAAGAACAGCTAGTGTTTTTCTGTCTGTGGAATCATTCTGTGAGAAGCTCCAAACACCATGACAGAGTCATAGTGAAGCCCAGAGACGGGCTCACCATGTGTTCGGGTCTCAGGTCATTCACCCTCTTCTGCTGCACAGGGCGACAGTACCAACAGACCTCACTCAACAACAGGTCGAAAACTTGGGCCCCCATGGAAGCGTCCATATAAAGACATTTTTCATGAGTTCGGCCAGTTATGTTTGCTTGCATATTTTCCTCTCCACTTACTCTCTTCTGCCTGCCTCATGCCTTCAACCTCTGACAGGAAGGGGGAAAGAGGAACAGACCTCCTATCCCTGCGCCTCATTCTGAAAGTCACCCAGGCAGTGCTGATCCCTGGCTCCTCTGTCCTGAGCCCCTCGCATCAGCTCTGCTCCTCTCTGTCTAATGCCCACGCCTGCTCTTCCTCCATATTCCTGCTCTCGTCTCTTCCTGTTTGGAGGCACAGACCTAGTGACGCCCACACCTCAAGCCACGGAAGACCTTCTTGGGCATGGCTCCTTTGGAACCTTTTTTTCCTGCCCCAAGGAGGCCGAGGCTCGGATCCTATAAGAGGCCTTGGTCTGGGCCTTTCCCAGGAACCACCCCTGACGTCCTGCATCTCCACAGACCCCTCAGGTTGTGGCAGCCGCATCATCGGGTGTAGACCCACTTCTGTGTAACACCGTCACTTCCTGAGTCCCAACCACCCTCTTTCACGAACACCTGCCGAGCTCCACTATAAACAAAGTATCCTGTGTGCTTCTCTGAAGGAAGTCGAGTGGCTCTGCCTCATAAGAAATGTACTTTCCTACTGACAGTTAAGCTAAAGTGAGTCACTTTTCTTCAGTAACCAAAACAGAGTGAAAATTCTGGAGCACTAAAATGATTAGAGGTGAATGCTGGATTCCTGCAGCGTCCTGCTTCAGAGAGGAGATTATGCAAGTAAAAGCCAACCAAGCCGTTGGCTGAGAACTGTTCTTAAAGCGCTGTCCTACGCTGAGTTGTACTTTTCCCCCTTTAAATTTGGCCTCTCCGAAATTCTGCCATGAAAACAGCACAGCTGGACTATTTGGAGGGTGTTAAGTCTAGAAACCGAATCCAAAAAAAAAAAAATAAAAATAAAAATTACAGGAAGAAGAATTGCCAGGAGGGAACGGAGATGAGTTACCTCTGACAGCTCGCCAAGTAATTGCTATTAGGGATGGAGCAAATCACATTAAATGAGAAAATTAACACGGGAGATGGAATTGAAAGAATATCAATTATAATTCATGCCAACGAACAGAAAACATGAACAGGCTGTTTTTTGACAGCAAAATTACCTACCCACAAGTCAGCAGCAAAGGAGCTCGGAAATACATAATGAATCCCCCACACCTCTTTACCCATCTTCCAGCTCACACTCAGAGACAGAACACCCCGGTAAGCACTCAGAGCATCGGAGCCTTTTGTGCAGAGTATGATAGGTTCATTTTATTCACAGCTTATAAAGGACACACTCAGAGTCAAACATACAACCACAGCGAGATTGTGATTACAGGATTGGGGCGGTAGGTACAGAAGATGGGGGGAGGGGTGCAGGTCCTATGGCAGGAAGTAGTGGATGTGTGGTGTGAGCAGAAACCCGAATGCGCAGTAGGAGGGTCGTTCTCAATAACCGGGCACTGGAATCAGGTTTGCTAACTGAGCAGGCTACGGTTGCTCTTGTTGGGGGGAACAGGTAGGTGTGTGAAATGATATGCTCGTTCTATTACTTTTGTGATAATTTTACTTTATTGTGTGTGTATTTTTAACATCGTTTACGTATGTATGTCCGTATATGTACATATACATGTGTGTATGTATGCAAAATAGCCATTCTTGTTTAAGAACCCTGCCTCTAACCAATGGTCTCCTGATGGGCCTCTATAAATAATTCAGAACAACTTGTAAGCATATGTATTAAAGGGAAGCTGGCCTGGCTGAAGAACGTGAGTGATGTTAGCAAGATGCTGTCTAGCAGTTATTCCAGCATCTGGACTGAGTTTTAACAAGGCATGGATAAGACGGGCTAAAATCAATACTACTGTTGGTGGTTTAACAGTCACCTCTAGAGAATATTCCCACTTTCAGTTCTGGACTCTTTGAACAGATCCATGGAAGAGAAGAAAATTTAATGACACATAGCCAGACTTCTAGTTCACAGCCAAGCCCATGGGGACTGAGAAAAATGAAATTCTTTCTGTAAAGGCACACAGCTTGTGACAGAACCAAGGCCAGAATAAAGACCAAACAGCACTAAGAGTGGGCTTTCCACATGACAGCACCAAAGCCAAGAAAGAGTGGGCGGTGGAGTCATCAGATTCAGAATGGCTGGACAGCTGTGGTTATTTCCCCTCTTGGTGGAGTAAGAAAAACTACAGAAATAACAAACATAGAAACTCAACACTTGACACTACACAGAAGCGTTCTTTAGCCCAGCTGTGGTAGTATCACAGAAGCGTTCCTTAGCCCAGCTGTGGTAGTATCAGAATAAGAATGGGGAGGAAGTCATCTCTGCTCCTCACACAGCAGGGATCCATGGGAAGAAGTCTATCCACGAGATGGCCAGTGCTAGCCTGGGAACCAAGTAAAAAAAAATATCGAAAAACTTTCCCTGGCCGTAGATTCTGGATGAAAATAAAGTACCTGGGGGCCATCTGTGGCCGAGACAAGAGACCACAAAGCTCAGGTGAGTTCTCCATTTTAACAGAAAGCCAGGCCACTTTTCTGTGTCCATCAAAAAGCATTCACTCCCCTCTCTGGTGGCTTCACTGAAACATACACACACACACACACACACACACACACACACACACACACACACACACACACTACACCATGTCACACACATACACCATCACACACACAGCATCATACACATACACCACACACACACACAAACACACCATCATACACATACACCATCATACACACACACACACCATCACACACATACACCATCACACACATACACCATCACACACACACCATCATACACATATACCACCACACACACAATCATACACACACACCATCATACACACAGCATCATACACATACACCATCACACACACCACACACACACCATCATACACATACACCATCACACACACGGCATCATACACACACACCATCACACACACACCATCATACACATACACCATCACACATACAGCATCATACACACACACCATCACATACACAGAAACACACCCCATCATACACATACACCATCACACATACAGCATCATACACACACACCATCACA
>NW_004949097.1:3804692-3811404 GCF_000317375.1 Microtus ochrogaster
AAACACACCCCATCATACACATACACCATCACACATACAGCATCATACACACACACCATCACACACACACACAAACACACCCCATCATACACATACACCATCACACACACAGCATCATACACATACACCATCACACACACACACCATCATACACATACACCATCACACACACCCCATCATACACATACACCATCACACACACACACACCCCATCATACACATACACCATCACACACATACACCATCACACACACACACACATACACCCCATCATACACATACACCATCACACATACACACCCCATCATACACTTACACCATCACACACACACACGCACACAATCATACACATACACCACACACACACACACACACACACACACACACACACACACACACACTTTTGTAAATTCTCCATCACATGTCTTTCTCTTGGATTTTTAAAATGCTGCCAAAGCCTTGGGGAGGAGTCTGTCTTGAGAGAGCTGTTAAAAATCACTCCAAATGTGAGGATTATCAAATCACCTAGACTCCGAGGGACTTCAGGTGACAATTCAACACCTGGTACTTGCTGCTTCAGGTGTGAGGGCCCCTGCCGTCAGAACAGTATCCCAGACAAAGATGTGCACCAACAGACAAGCACTGCTGTCCTTGGGCCACTAGGGACTGCTCCCCAGAATTCTTCCAGACCAGAAGCAGAACGGGAAAAAGATGAGAAGCAGGACTGCATCCGTTTAAAAACACCGAGTGAGCCAGAGATGCTGAACAGCAGCAGTTAACGTCCGATTCCCGTTTCCTGAGACTCACAGAATGCCCACTTTGCCAGCCCATTGTATCACACGCACAGTTTTCTAAAGTACTGCAAAAACGAAAGGACATATAAAATGCAATTGATGGACTCATTGGGTGGGGCGGGGGAGGAGTCATTCTAAGACGGGTTCAGAGCTCGTGTCCCTTCGAGTACTTAGTCAATAGAACCCTGCTAAAACAAAAAGAGATGGTGACGTTTCCAGACCCCTCCCTGGAATAAGGGGAGTATATCAGGGCACCAGCTCTGGATCCACATGGCTGGGTCCCAGGCCTGGCTTCATACTACTGTACAACTCGGAGCCTCTTATTTCTCCTGTGCCCAAGTTGGCTACGTGATATGTACCTACGTCATTGGGTTGTTGCGGAACTTCAATGAGACATATGTGTGGAGAGCTCAAAGAATTCCGGGCTCAGACTGACAGCCTGATTGATGACTCAGCAGGTATCATGCTGTGACGCAGCGCACAAGGCACACACTGTACTCCAGGCTGGACCAGAACTCATTTTGTAGTATAGACTGGCCTCAAATTCCAGAAATCCTCTTGCTCCCTCCTCTCAGGTGTAGGGATGATGGTTATGAGCCACCAAATCTTCCTTTACTTCAGAAGTGTGATATGAGTGTGTGGAAGGGGAAAGAGATCTGTAGGGTGTGACGGAAGTCACTGCTCTTCAAAGAGATGCCTGTACCAAGGACGTGGTGAAGCCACAGGTGACCTGGAGACAGGTGTGCTGCTGGCTTCTGCATAGGAACCACAGAGTGTTGGCCTTTCTACCACTCTTCTTACCAACAGCAAGATGCTGGTACTGAACACATCCATGAATGGAAGCCTGGCAAGGAGAGGAAGACACGAACCAAAAGCTACTCGAGTTCTGCACAGTGAGGGCCTGAGCATCCCTGGACTCTACCAACACGTGGGAGGGACCTTGTCATTCTGCAGTGAGTGCCGGTTTTCTCAGATAAAGGAGTCTGTGATACGGTCACAGAGATAGACAGCGGGTGGGATATGCTTCTGAGGGTTTTTCTTTCCCACCCTACCCCATTCTTTTCAGAACGATTACAAGTTCATTAAAGAGCAGGAATCCCTTGAGAGAAGCAGGGATGTCACAGGGGCTAAAGAGATAGGGTGGAGGGGAAGAGGAGAAGGGGGCAGAAGGAAAAGGAGGGAGAAGGGAGGGGGAGAGCACACAGCCACACGCACTCCTAAACACACATTTCTGCACCGAGCCTGTGGGAACAGCCAAAACACGCAACCTTCCGCCGCGGACACAAATCTCTCTTTACACAGTTTCAGCACAGACTCCTGGTACGTGTGAACATTTAAAAAACAAATTCATCACTGTGCCAAAGTTGACAAAAATGTAAGACAAGGGTCTGTGAAAGAACAGAGTCAGGGAGGGTGGCTGTCGTGTTCTCCCTTAGGACTGTTTTTGCCCGTGGAGTGTACTAATCATTTGGGTTCGTTGTAGCCAGAGGCAGGCTTGAAACGGGAAAGTCAACACACAATTCGGGCCAGGAGTCACAGCTGAGGGAAAAGGCAAGCCCAAAGTTGGGAAGGAATGGGAGTCTGGCTCCTCTCAGGGAGTCCCTAATGGGGACAGATACTCAGAATACACATTATTTGCAAGTTCAGTTAAGTCACCTTATTTTTTAGTTTAATCTGTTCCTAGGAATCATGGATACAAGCAAAATTCAATCTGAGCAATTTTTTTTAATGCAGACTCAGAAACTCTTGGGTCTGTTTGTCCGTGTGGTCAAAGGACAGCCCTTTGTAAACACCTTATCAGTAGTGAGAATGTTGGAAAATCCTGACTTGTCAAAGGGCAGGTATTTCAGACACACATTTCAAGCATCTATGACCTTACTGTTAAGAATAAGATCAAAAGCCTTCCAGAAGAGAAAGCAGAGGACTGGCACGCATCCTCTGAAGAGAGGCCTTACATCACCAATAGACAACCACATCTCACACGTAGAAAAGGAGGAACTTATGCAAAGGAAGAGGAATGGAAAATCAAGTTAGAAAAGTCACTGCAAAAATCCATGGGAAACACAGCAAACCATACCTTGAATAATTCAAATTCCTTCTTTGGCATCAAAAGCTAATGACAAATGATTGACATAAGTAAGGACATATGCCATGTCAGCACAGGGAAAAAAAACAGAACAAAAAAACAAAACAAGATACCAAGCACAGGAAACAGACTTCTACCACCATCACTTTACACGGTGACAATACACAGAAAAACACCAATGTTTTGTCTTCTTTTTCTGTTTCTTTTTTGAGTCAGAGCCCAAGATGACATCACAGTCCTGATGATCCAGCTTCTGTCCCCCCAGGTCTGGGAAGATGGAATGTGTCTCCACACCGAAGGATAAGAATTCTTTATATCAAGTGTTTGCTTGGTTCGTGGCTTCTGATAAGGTCAAATTTCTCTGGGAAGGGACAAGAATCTACTGGAGGCTGAGTGTCAGAAGGAATTCCAAGTGGTCAGAGAACTCAGCATGGTAGCCAGGATAATGAACTCCACTCAAAGCCTGGACGCTTGACCAACCTACACGTGGCCAACAATGAACTGCTTCACAGTACATCCATGAAGCTACGACACGAACCAGGGATGCTAACGAAATCATAATAAATATGGAGCCAGAAATGGTGTTTTTTTCAAAACTGAAAATTATAAGGCTTTTCCCCTAAGGCATGGGAATGAAGTCATGGGGTTCGGAGGTTATACTGACACAGGCCATCCTTTCTCTCTCTTAGGACCTCACTCGAGAGCGCCAGCTCAAGGGAATACACCTGCCAAAATGGATAAACTGCAGGCAACTAAAACCCTGAAATGGGGTGTGTGCGAGCTTTGGGTAGTCTTCAGCGGTCATTGGGAAGAACCTGTCCTACTTCACCTACGTCATAGACATATTTAACCTTAATAGAAAGACAGGGAAAACACCGTGACGCCAGGACACATATCCATGCATGAGCTAAGGCAGGCTGAGTGTGAACTGGAGGCTGCCAGACACTGGACATTTAATAGACCCTGAAGGTCAAGGCTTTAATAGATGGAATTCTACCCTTCAGCTGGTCTTGTGCCACATCAATGGGCAAAGAGAAAAAATTATGTTTGTTAGAGATATTACAAATAGGTATAAAAAAAGCATTCAGAGGAGCGGTAATTTATTGCTGGGCATTTACCAGTTTCCTTAGGAAGTGAGTCAGAAAACACACATAATTCTCAATTGTCTCCCCACATGACTCTTTGGTTGCTCTCAGAAATATAACCAATTCCATCTCAAAGTGGTTAATATACAAAGGGCACTTAATTGCTGTTCATGGAAATCTGTAAACATTAACTTTTGCCCAGACCCTAAGTTACCTGTATGGTATGTGTATATGGGGGGTCAGCACGTCCCACGCCGGATTCTGGGGGTCTCACGATATCCAGAATGTTATTTGGCACAAACCCAGAGTCTCCACTGGCATTCCGAACTTTCCACCATTGCTTCCTGTCATCAAGTATCTGTCAGTATGCAAGGACGAGAAAAGCAGTTTCGGTAAGAAAACCCACTCACGGGTCAAATTCAAATCTATTTCTCAATTTTAACCAAGAAAATTCTTTTTACTTCAGATAATGAACTGAGTATGAACATATGAGTGACTGAATTTTTTTGTTTGTTTGTTTTTGTTTTTGGAGAGAGGGTTTCTCTGTGTTGCTTTGGAGCCTGTCCTGGAATTAGCTTTTGTAGACCAGGCTGACCTTGAACTCACAGAGATCAGTCTGTCTCTGCCTCCTGAGTGCTGGGATGACTGAAATTCATAAAGACTTACAATTATTGATATTTCCGTAAAATAGTTACTATGACAAATCTAATCCAAATATATACTTTGTCTTCAAAATGTACCTGCATCATTTGAGGTACTCAAAGGGCAATAAGATGCCCACTCTGGAGGGCTCTATTATTTCCATTTGTGGGACAGAAAAGGAAACTATGAGAACTATTTTTAACAAAAGGCTTTGGATGTATTAGGAAATGTGCTCTAAACTATAACCTAAGAAACACTACCCTCAATGTGATTACCAATTGCGTGATGCTGTGTGCAAAAATGCTCAGAGAAAGAGGAAATGTTTTCTTTGCTCAAACTGTCATGATTCCTCTGCGCTGAATTTATGACTAGCCTTGGTTCCAAACTGAATGAATCCCAAAGAAAGGGAGGGCAACAAGGCCAGCCAAGAAACTAACTTCCTTCTTCCACAGCGCTCCAGGTCTCTCTTACTTGAATGTACAGCACTGTTGTGGTATCAGATAAACTAAGTAGCTAATACTTCTAGAGAGATCCAGGTGCCCAGGATGGACTGTGCACAGAGAGGCATATTAGAAGAACACAGAAAGTTTACTTCCTTAGGGTAATAAAAGGGTGAGAATCAAAATTACCTCTAAGACTTCATCCTTCTGAACCGTGAGCTCGCTGCTGTTCCTTGCCCTGAACTCATACTTGGATTTGGCGTATTTCTTGGTTTGTGTTTTGACGGACTCATAATTTCTATAAAAAGAAAAGAACTCTGTAATTCTACCGGTTTTTCTGAAGCCTAAGTACAGAAGTAAACAGGAAGGCCAGTCCAACCCTTTCAAAATATGAGAATTGAAAGGAACCGTCGAGTTCTTACAAACTGGAGCTGCAGAGATGGCTCAGGTCAAAGAGGGCACTGCTCTTGCAGAGGCTTGAGTTCCATTCACCGTGCCCATCGTGGGGGCTCACAACTACCTGCAACTCCAACTTGAGGGGATCTTATAGCTTCTGGCCTCTGTCTGGCACACATGCAGGGGTGGGTGGACATGCACACATGAAGAAATGGCTTTTTGTTTCTTTTTTGTTTGCTTGCTTTGTTTTTTTTTTTTTTTTAGAACAAACTATTGCTCAAAGGAAAATGATGCAAAATTCCAAGGCTAGTTGGTACTGTGCCAAATCTAGACTACCCCTGGGAGCTGTCTGTTACACACACATAGTCACGCCAGGCATGGGGTTCTATGCCCAGAATCCCAGCGGGTGAGAGGCAGAGGCAAGGGGATCAGGAGTTCAGTGTCATCCTGGACTATACATCAAGTCTGAGGCCATCCTGACTATGTGAGATCCCATCTCAGAAGGAATGAAGAAAGCTCGCATGCGGAAGACTTCTGATAGTCAGCGTATGGAGCGTGAAAGGAACAGAATGAACATGTGAAATTAGCAGGCCGAAGACAATGCCCAGAGCAGAACTTCAGTTAACTGTTGATCTCACTCACTCAAGCAACATTTCATAAACAACTAAACGCACTAAAAATTATGTTTAGGGATCATTTTTAAAGAAACCTTTGCTCGGTTGCCAAAAGTACAAGGGAAGGGATCCCTCAAGATTACAGCCAGCAACCTTCTCAAGCAAAGAGAAAAACACACTTTTACATTGCTATAAGCTTTTTATATTATAATAACTGAAGTATGGGCCCAATTTCTTAAAACCACATTTTTTTTGAAAACCAAATACTACTTCCAATAATCCAGCATTAACAGATTTAATAATGTACTTAACATTACCTTCTTACATGAACAACAAAACTTCATGCATTCAATAGTATTCTTATCTCCATCTCTGGCATAATGTTTCAACAATAAAATGATACTGCTGAGTCTGAATGATTTTATTCCCGACCTCCTCCAATCGCATTTTTACGTTTCCTCACAAGCCTCTGTGTAAAACCAACAGGCGCAGGCCAAAGATGGTCATCACATGGGCATGCTGCACCACAGCTGGGCCCTCGAGTCCAGGTGTGTAAAGATAGGGCGACCCTTCCTCAGAGAGCTACACTGTCTCTCCATTGTCATTCCATGGTGTGTAGAGACAGGGCGACCCTTCCTCAGAGAGCTACACTGTC
>NW_004949097.1:3811504-3824749 GCF_000317375.1 Microtus ochrogaster
GAGACAGGGCGACCCTTCCTCAGAGAGCTACACTGTCTCTCCATTGTCATTCCATGGTGTGTAGAGACAGGGCGACCCTTCCTCAGAGAGCTACATTGTCAATCCTCGGTCATCCCTTCAGATGGGGAACCAGAGCAAAGGAAGTTTTCTGAGCTGTGTCAATGACCAGCCATTTTCAATATATTAAAATAAAAAGTGAAATTATGCCACTAATCATTCTGCATTACACATTTTTGTTTTATTTTTAAGCTAATGTCTCATACTGTAGCGCAGGGTGGTTCAGAAGTCATTGTTTTGCACAGACAGGCCTCGAACTCATTGGGGTCCCTTGTTTTAGACTCCTGAGTGCTGAGATTACACAAACCGAAACCTGGCTTGTTATTAATATGTTATGAGTAATCTTACTTTAAAGGCCTGTTATTCTTGGATTCTATATCCCTAACTCTACTGTGATAGTTTTACTGCTAGCTAACTTATATATTAATATTATATTAACATTAGATACATTCTTTTGACACTTATATGTTATGTACTTATATATTTATATTAAGATTAACTTATATATTTATAATGTACTGATCCTTAAAGTTACATATTTATCACTAACTTATATATTTATATTATATATAACATATATTTATGTTCTCTATATAAAATATAACTAATACATAATATATTGTTATATATAATACCGCATACATTTACATGTTATATACTACTTATATAATATATAATATTATACTTATAGTATAAGGATTAGATATATTCTAATATATATATGGGAAAATTAGGGAATAAAGAGATCCACTAACCCCCAAAATTAGGAAAATAGTAATTTTTGTTCTTTCTCTTTCTTCCCATTTATCCCTTCTATTATTTGCAAAAGAACCACCACGGAGGAGAGGGAGTGGACTGTATCCTAAGAAAAATTTGAAAACTTCCTGCAACTGAGTATCTGCATCTATCTGAATTAATGTTAAAATAAAAAGCTGTAGCCAGCCATGGCAGTACATACCAGGAGCCAGCAGCCTCAGAGGGGTCACATTGGGCCAGGTAAAGAATTTGCAGACAGCCCCTGACAGGTAAAGAATTTGCAAACAGCCCCTGACAGGTAAAGAATTTGCAGACAGCCCCTGACAGATGCCATCACTTTAAACTAGGATGGTGAGCAGTGCCTGGGATCACTGACTTTCTGTGTTGCGAAGAAAATGTGACATTGCAAATGCCAGCAGAAAGTCCTGATCTAATGTGAGACACACAGGGGTCTTGAATTTGCCTTTGTGATTATGATTACATGCAATTATTTTTATATGCAAGAAATGCAGTAGGCGCTGTGTGAATCGTCACGCCACGTGGTAGCTGACTTTTGCCTTTGAGAGACTATGGTTTATCGTTAGCTGGTGTGGCTGGTTAGACAGAGAAGTCCTGAGATTACCGCTGCCTCTACATCTGCTCGGTTGGTTATGTCTTGGTTTTGCTTTTGAAATCAGGTCTTGCTACATAGCTAAGGCTGGCCTGGTACTCATCATGTATCCCAGACCAGCCTCAAACTCGGACATTCTCAAAGGCAAAAATCTGAAATTCAGTCATAATGTTAATCCTTAAAGTTCACAAACTTCTTCTCTGTTACAGATTTCTTTTTTTTTTCTTTTTGGTTTTTTCGAGACAGGGTTTCTCTGTGGCTTTGGAGCCTGTCCTGGAACTAGCTCTGTAGACCAGGCTGGTCTGGAACTCACAGAGATCCTCCTGCCTCTGCCTCCCAAGTGCTGGGATTAAAGGCGTGCGCCACCACCGCCCGGCTCTGTTACAGATTTCTAAATTTACATTTTATTTCATTACAGTAACGGCATTACTTTAACTTCCTAAGTCAGTTTGGAAAGATATGGTTGAGAAGATAAATCACAGAGAGCCTATAAAGATCACACAGAACAAGGTAAGCTTTTAAAGACACCGAAGCACATTACCACAGTCGATGGCAGGGACCAAGCCATGGGTAACAGGTGATGCTGTACCTTACAGATTCAAGTGACCTTGCAGGCAGGTAGAGACTGAAATGCTGGACACAACCATTTAATCATTCAGGCCACCTCATTTGTACTTCCCTAGTGAGCACGTGTATAGGTAAGGTTACATACAGGTGTGTGTTCATGTTTATGAAGACCCCAAATTAATTCCAGTGTCTATCTCTTCCCACTTTCCACACTGAGGGGGTAGGGTGTCTGTCTTTGAAGCCACAGCTCCTCAAGTCTGGCTTGTGGAGCTGTTCCTGTCTCCCAGATGCTAGGCGCATAAATGGCCTCCTTTTCTGCCCAGCTTTAGTATGGGTTCTGAGAATCCAAACTCCCTTCCCACACTTGCGGGCCAGAGCTTTAGCCCCATTCGCTAATCATTTCCTAAATAATTAAAACTTATATTCATATGTGGGCATTTTCAAAATACATTATTCATTGTTGACTTTTCTTTGAACTCAATTTAATATATTACTGGTGCCCTTGGAGTAACACCTGTACAGTTTCCAAGGCTCACCCTCTGTCATCCTTAACAAAGCTTCCCCACCTCCTTTTGAGACAGAGTATCATGCATCCCAGACTAGCCTGGCACTAGCTGAGGTGGCCTGGCACTTCTGACCCCCTTGCTGTCACCTCCAAGTGCTTGAATGACAAGCATGTGCTACTGTCGTGGTTTCCTGTGATGCTGAGGATTGAACCCAGAACCAGTTGCATGCTGGGCAAGCAACGAATGGCCTAAGTAACATCCCCAGCTTTCTGAGTCTAAGGTAAATAATACATTGGAAAAGCAACTCCTTATGAGAGAGATGCTTGGAATTCCCCAAATTAAATGAATGTGCAATCCCTCTCTATCCCTGATACAACATCTCATAATCTCTTCTTCTTCTGGTTTAGGCTAGTGTTATGCAACTGTAACTGCTGGAAAACAACATGTTAATAAAAAAGGGAACTTCGTAGCTCTTTTATTTCTTCTAGATTTTTGCAATTCTCCATGTTTGGCTAAATTAAATCTTTAAGAAATAAAAATACAAGGAAACAGTAAAAAATGGAAAGGTATGACCTCCATTTAAACAGTTAATTAGATCTAGTGCAAATACACACAAACACATGCACGCATGGCATGCACACACACACACACACACACACGTACAGAGCGTGGGCGGCATAAAGTGGAAATGAGACAGAAACAGAGGCTCACACCATAAACCAGGAGAGCCCAGAGCACACTCTATAGCTAAACCTGGCCTTGAACTCACCATCCTCACACCTCAGCCAACCCAAGTGCTAGGATTATAGGCATATGCCGCCATACCTGCTTCATTCTGATGAGTCTAATATTTTATCTACAGCAGGAGAGTTTTAGGTTTTGTATTTTGTTTTTAGTCTTTGGTAGATGTAGAAACGGTAGAAATTATTATTTTTTTTTTATAGGTCGCTGAGCTGGAGTCTCTTGGAAAAACTCATTGTAAAGCAGTGAGTGCTGGCCACGACACCGTGAGGGGCTCAGCTGTCACCTTCCACCTTGTCTGAGACAGGATCTTTTGCCCCATGTTGCATAGAAAGCTAGTCTGCCACTGGCTTCAAGAGATCCTCCTGTCTCCACCTCCTATCTCACTGAAGGTGTTCTGGTCTTGCTAACAGGAACTAACACGTCCGGTTTATGTGAGTTCTGGGCAGCTGGACTTGGGCCTTCACGACTGTGCAGCCAGAACTGTCCTCACTGAGCACATCGTCTTCCTGGGAAAGCTCCTCTGGGGACTACCTGGTAGGGACGAGTGGAACAACCAGCGGGGTTTAAAGATAATTCTCCCACCTTCCTCTACGGGTCGGTCAGAAGCACCTTCTAAGAGAGCAGAGGTCACCCAGTGGGATTGGCACTGAGAGGTACCGACTAGAGGCCTTGACTCTCCTGAGCAGCAAAGCCAGTTTGTAAGGAACTATGGAGACCATACCAAGTCATTAACAAACAAAACCATTAGAGAACCAGCAAAGCAAAGCCTGCCCCCTCTACCTCCCATCCCCCACTCCCACACCCTAAGTCACCCAGGACAACCCACTGAGCTGCACACAGTATCTGCTGAGTGTTACCTATCTCCATGGCGATTGGGCGTTGACTTGAAAGCCCCGGCGGCTTCCCCTTGGTCCAGATGTGGCCCTCTGTTGTACATGCTGTTATTGAACGCATACCCATCGGCTGGAGAATAGTCGGACACGCTGGAATGCTGGAAGACAGAATCACATTGGAGTGTCACCAAGCACCGCTGGCATGAGCTCCCTGTCAGTCAACCAGAACCCCCACCCTACAACAGGTTTCCACTGTCATGGCATTGCTCATTGGGCTATTAGGTTATGACAAGGGTGGTTCATGTCTGTCATTAGTGTACAGGTTACATCTTAGTTCTAAAAATATTACATAGAAAAGCAGAAAGTTCTTTCCTGAGGAATTTCAGCAAATCAATGATTTTGATCTTAGATAGGCTTTAACACTGTAAACAATAAAATTGGGAGATGACCTTTACCCTTTGCTTCCTGTGTAACGGACAGTCAACACTCTAGCGAAGTAAATATCATCTGCATTACAACGGAATTACGTCACTCTACTTTTTTCCCCCATTTTTAAAAAGTACCCCCAAATGCCATTTCAAAATTCAGCGACCAATGGCTATACTGCTCTCAGAGTCACTACAACAGTAACTATAAATACACGCAGGCCTTTGACCCTGTTCGTCAAAAGTCCCGGAACACATAATTCTGTAATCATTTCTTTTCTATGGTGAACACTGTTTAGATCACTGTTGCTACCAAGGGAGAGTTGATGTCTGTGACCTCTGAGCATGGTGGCTTTAAAGCCCCGGGGGCCACATGCTCAGACTGTATGAAAGACAACCCACTAGGTCACCTCCAGATTTCACAGGGTTTCCACACCTAAAGAGAAGTATGGGAGAGAGTTGATGAGCTCCCTGGAGTTGTATTATTTTGGGGTTCACTGGAGCAAATGATCTGAACAAGGGAAGGTTTGGGAAGCATCTAAGCTGGATAGACACAGCAGCTAATTCTCATGAAAAGGCTGGTAAGAACAAGGCCGAGTCCGCCACAGGCAACGTCTCCAGTGGACCAGCGTGGATGTCAAACCCCACAATTACATATCCACCTAGAATACAGACTGAGGGCAAATCCTCACAAATACACACAAATAGATACTTTCCAGCCATCCAAACACTCGGGATCAGTCAACTCCACTAACCATTTCCCCAAGAGCCAACAGAGATGTGGAACTCAATTGGGTAATTTAAAAAAAGAAAATCAAAGACTTGAACAACTGGGGCCAGAAATCGCTAGAGTCATTCCCACCCTTTGCCTTTTGGACAGAACAATTCCTGGCCAGTAAGAAGTCACAGGTCCTGAGAGTGACTGGGCAAGCCAGGAAGGAGGAGACGGTGGGGGGGGAGGAATGACTGGGCAAGTCAAGAAAAGGCCACGTGACCAGGGGCCACGTGACTGAGTGGCATCTACACAGCCAGGCTGAGGGTTCAGAGGAAGTGGTGAAGTTGAGTGTCACCTGCTCTCATCACTCAGGGCCACCTATGCCTTTTTCAACTCTAAATCAAATTACCTGATCCTGACCTGCTCATCTTTGCTGTAAGTGCATTTATTATAGTAGTAGTAAAATATCAGCAAGTCTCTCCTAGCCAGACCACACTTCTCACGCACTTTAAGTCACTATCACCTGCGCTCCTTTTGCATAAAATCTCAACCTAGCAGGCAGCATATGCCTCTGCATGGCCACTTAAATCATGAAATGGGAAATATTTTACAGCAGGACAATGACAGCTCATGCCAAGGGAGGATCCGCAATAACTTTTCAAATTACGTGTTGAGAGTAGACAGATGTATACACCACAGCCTGGAACACACATGCGGTTCCTCTTTAAACACAGGAACTGTGAAGGGACTTCCAAAGGTGTAACTTTTCCAGGTGCACACGATTAAGTGGCATGTTTCCTTGAAGCTGGACATTTCTGTGACTTGAAAACAGCTGTGACTATGGCAACACAAATGAACTACCGTTCCTCTCTGCGCCTGTGTACCCCTCTGCTCCCCCACCCCCAAATGAATTACCATTTCCTGTGGAAGAAAAGCTCAGTCATGAAATCTGAGCTATCAAACTCAGGCAGGGACACATGCTACTCAGCCAGTGACTAGACAGAGTAGGAGGTCGCCGTGATCAGGCATCTAGACAAAAGGCCAGGTATGAAGTCTAGTCTTCCCTTCCAGGTGGCCAGAGGGAAAACAGTCCCATTTGCAGACAGGGGACATCACAGAAGTATGTTAGCTTTAGTTTGGAAAATTCCAGATTCTAACAGATTTCCTTGTAGAAAAAAATTTGTGTTTGTGTATGTCGAATGTGTGTGTCATGTGTGCACACACATGTGACCCTGAGGTTGACACTGATGACATCTTTTATTGCTCCTACTTTATATTTTTGAGACAGGGCCACCTCCTGGACCAGAAGCTCACTGACGGGGTAAGACTAGCCAGTCAGTGAGCCCCAGGAATCTTCTTGTCTCTACCTCCCCATCTCTAGGATTCCAAGTACACAACACCCCACTAGACTTGAACTTGAGGGTGGTGACTGGAGCAGATGACAGGTCCTCCTGCCTGCACATAGGCTCTGTACCCCCTGAGCCGTACCTCCAGCCCGCAGAGTGCAACAAATTTCCTATATAACATCCCTGTCCAAAGAACAATTTTGCCCAAGGGAACAATTTTAAGCTATTTAACTGAAATGAATGTTTCTTCCTAAAAGTGGTCAGAGAGATACTGTGATTTGCTAATGCCTTTCCTCATAGCGTGTTTGCCAAATTACAAAGCCACTCAGCAAAGGAATTTTATGGGAAGACTCAGATTTCAGGAGCAGCTAGCTGCCACTCACTGCTGCTTTTCCGCTAGTCCTTACCCACATGGTTACACGGGTTCTGAGCGGCCCATGTGTACTTGGTCCAGCTTTAGAAACTGTTCAATTTTCCTTTACAATAGGGAAGAAAAGCCACAGAAAAGCCAAGCTCCAAGAACATCACCCTGTGCCTCATTCCATTCCTCTCACGTGCTCCCCCAACAGGGATATGCTATAGCTTAATCAATAATTGAAAGATAAGATACACGCTATGGCCTTCTGCAGATGCCACGCTGTCGTGGGGCATTTGTCAGCAGAATAAAGTCCACGCAAACCTTGCTCCTCTACACACGTCTGGAAGATTAGAAGAGGAAGAGGAAGCTGGAGAGCAGCCACAGGATCAGGGAGGAGGAAGAGGCACAGAGGTAGAGAGAAGAGCAGTGGGGGGTTGGAGAGGAGGGTGGCAGGAAGAGAAGGAAGAAAAGATGAAGAGAAGGAAGGAGGAAGGGAGAGGGTGGAATTATGGTACTTGTGAAAGAGTTGCATAGAGTCAACAGAATGTAGGCTCAGGAACCGCCTGGGGGGGGGGGGTCTATGGCTGAGAAAGGAAAAGACAGAGAGAATAAACAGCGCTTGTGGGCCAAGCCCCTAACAGAAACGGGACCAGGAGGACTGAGGAACAGGCTGTGGCAGAGGTTCTCAGCTGGGGGAGTGGTAAGAGAAGCCCTTAGCAACCATCATCAACACAAGAAAGAGTTGGGAGGATGCAGAGCAGCCAGAGGAGAGGGTAACATTCAGACACTGGTTCCAGAACACCCTTCAGGGAGTGATGACCCCAGTGGAGGAGAGGGTAACATTTCATCACTGGTCCCGGAACACCCTTCAGGGAGTGACGACTCCCGGGGACCATCCACCACCCACAGAAATCACACGCCGTGGATCCTGACCTCTGTGGACATTCTCTTGCTGTCCTGTTTGCGCTGGTGTTCTGCCGCATTGGCCACGGACTCGGCCAGTTGGTACATGTCTTGCTCCATGGGAGCGCCCATGAAGTTCAACATCGGGGGCTCCCAGCCACTGCGGAACCTCGGAACATAGGGCGGGATGAACTGTTCTTTCGGCCACTCTGCTCTGTAGGGTGACATCGAGTTTAGATGTTAAACAATGTGTTCTGTTTCTACCTGTACAGCCAAACAAACAAACAAACAAACAAAAAAAAAACAACTCTGTTTCTCAGGAGGGGAAGGGAAACCTATTTATGCCGGTAGTTCAAACAAAAAATAAAAGAGCGATTAGATTCTGCTGTATGATCCATTTCTTTACTTTGTCTTAGCTTTCCCTGAAGCCTGATGCATGGGTGTAGGCTTCTTAACATGTATGCATGAGAATGGAAATGCAGGAAGCATTTAAAGCATGGAACTCAGCGGAACCTCAAGTGCTCTTCAGCCTTAGGCTCGGGTATCTTTAAAAACAGAAACCTTTAAAAACCCAAGACTGTTATGAAGGTTCGTGATTTTTTTTTTTTCTTAAATTGCAAAGTTTCCTAAAACGAAGCAGATGACCAACTTTACACGTTGAAAGCACTAACTTCATTTTAATTAGGACAGTCCACTGCTCTGTGGTCAGCTTCAACACCCACTCAGCAGCTAGTGCCACTGCGAGATGGCTCACACAAGCTCCGTCCGCCTCAGACCACAGAAGAGGCCACCACGGAGACGACAGCTTTGCTTCTCCAGTGTGCTCTTTCCACAGATGACACCTTCTCATGTGACAGGTCTACCACGATCAAATGAGCCCTCTTATTCAAATGATTTGGTGCCTTCTTGATCCTTTCCCTTCTCGTGGGATTTTAAATCCTCATTTAGTGCCTAATCGCCTTAGTGAGGGCCCGAAATGCCCCTTTGTCTCCTTGAGTTAAATGCTAATTATATCCCTACTTTTGATGCTGCTATTTAAACCATCATTATATATTTTTCCTGGTTTTGTCGTATGGCTCAAAACAAAGTCACTGAAGACCTCAAGCTATTTTTGTATTCTATGAGGTGTGACAGATTTAATAAGCCTTATGGGAAAAAAATTAGACGTGGCCTAGGCTTGTCATAGCATCACAACCGGCAGACACCTAGCATGTTACAAATATATTTAAGCCACTTTAACACAGCATAAGGTATAAAATTAGAGCTGGAGAGATGATTCAGCAGTTAAGAACATTAGCTGTTCTCCCAGAAGACTCGGGCTTAGTTCCCAGCACCCACATGTAAATTCACTTCCAAGGGATCCAACATCTTCTTCTGACGCCTGAGTGCACCAGGCATGCATGTGGTTCATATACATACATGTAGCTACTCACTTATGGATAAAAAAATAAAAGCTATTAGTCTTTTAATGAAGATATAAATAACAGGAAAACTATAGAATATGATCTTCTGGTACATGGATATTATAAGTACACAAATAAAGACAAATACAGTCTCCAGCATGAAAAGCAGCACACAGAACCTTAAGGAATTTTAGTTTGGTAAAACAGAGTACAGATATTCCCACACAGTAAGTAAGCGTGACTATCTGGTGTGTTTCAATAAAAGAAAAAAGTGATGAGTTAGTCCACATCTTTTGGACTAGCCCTCCAGGGGGACAAGGGCAAACTTCCAGAGACTAGTTGCTAAGTGGCCACTACACTGAGTTACTTGTTCTGCAAAGGAAAAGAAAAAGGTGTGGTCAAACAAAGTTTGTGAAGGTCTTTCCCAGGGAGCTGGAGATGTATGACCAGCCCTGCTTGGGATGGGTCAGCCTCTGCTAACATTTTGTCCTTCTCAGTCTCTCTGTTGACAAGTGATGATGATTTTAAAATCTGCCCCACATCTAAGCCCAGAGAGAGCCAATTACTAAGAAGCCAGTGCTGTACCATTAACTTCCCCAGGGCTCTGTCCCTGGCCATGGTGGCCCCAGTTGGCAGACTGATCTCTGCAAACAGTTGGCTGGTAGTCCAACTGGTAGTGTATTATTCCTTCAGGGGCTGAAGAAGCAAGATAACAAGTTCAATACTAGCCTACGCAGCTGACTCAATAACTTAGCAAACACCTGCCTCAAAGATAGAGAAAGAAAGAGAGGAGAGGGGGAGAACATGGACAAGCCTATGTAATACTCTTGTTCACAAGGTCGGTCATTCTCCACGGTCTTCAGAATCTGCTCCTCAGCACATCTGAGAAGGCATCCTAACCAACCTGCTCACCTCTGGACGCCTCCTGTTCTTACACCAACCCTCTTCCAACCTTTCTCCACGAATGTCAATTCCCCCAAGTCCCTCCTCCCTCATCTCTGAACTCTCACTGCCTCTTGTCTCCTTTTGTGCTTCTCTGTCAATCGCTCTCTAGGTAGAGAAACCCTGCACATCCTACTGAAAGGCCCATTAGCAAGGGGATTAGGAAGCCTGACTCTGGAGATCTGTCACTTATGATGTTATATGACTTTAAGGAAATGAGTCAACCTTTCTCGGCCTTATTTCTTCATCTGTGAAACAGAAATAACAACCATATTTCTATAAAACGCATGGGAGAACACAGAGCATACACTGTGTGCTTGTAGATGTGTGTATGTGTGCTCGTGCACGCGTATGTGGTGTGCGTATGTGTGTGTGTTTCCAGTTGGATTGTTAGCTGCTAGCTTGAAATGCCAGCTCTTCCTGATGCCCCTTTCTCTCAATCCTTTTTCATTACTCTACCAGGCTGATGGGTCCCAGTCTGCCTAGATCACACTCCTCCCCTTCTGCATACAGTATACTTCCTTCAGATGGCAAGTCTATTTTAATTTTTAAAAATTTCTAAAATTGCATTCATTTAGCCATCTCTGTGTGTGTGTGTGTGTGTGTGTGTGTGCATGTGTGTATGTGTGCATGTTGGAGGGGGTGTACACATGCTATAGTACGCTTCTGGAGGTCATAGCACAACAATGCTGAGTCAGTTCTTTCCTTCTACCCCATGGGTCTCAGGAATGGGACTCAGGGTGTCAGGCTTGGCAACAAGTTCCTCTACCTGATGAGCCATCTCTCTGGCCCAACTTGACAATGAGCTTTTCTCTTCTTTCGTGTGTGTGTGTGTATGGTGTTTCTAAGATACGGTTTCTCTGTTTAACAGTCCTGGCTTTCCAGGCCTTTGCTTTAGAAACTAGGCTGGTCTTGAACTCACAGGGTTCTGCCTGCCTCTGCCTCTGCCTCCTGAGTGCTAGGATTAAAAGCGTGCGCCACCACCGCCTGGCAACACGCTTTTCAATGACATTGCCTTCTTCATCCCAGAGCAGATAGTTCTCTACACAGAACCTTACCCAAATGTCTCCTGGCTAGTGCAAGCGAGAGCGCTCACGGCATCACAGCTCCTAAACAAGGAGCTTTCCTGTGCTTACCTGACCTTCAGCCAAGTCTCGCCCAGTGACATCCACAGCTGCCGTTCATCTGCTGTGACTGTATAGTTTAAAAAATCAACTGTATCTTTAGTGAACAGTGGGCTGAGTACCGTACTGGCCAGTTCAGGACCGCCTGTCGCCTGGACCACCTAGATGGAGAACAAATCTTTTTAGCAAAAAAAAAAAAAAAAAAAAAAGTTTATATATATATATATATATAATCTGAAATTTATGCACAAAAAATCAACTCCAAAACTAAGCACTGTTTCTATAAGTTAAAATTAAAAGATAGAGAGTAGAAAACAGCTTCTCAAACTGACTTATCCAGAATGAGGGTGCAAACGTATAAACGTAGTTTAAGGACATTCACAGTACCTGTGTATGGCTATATACATCTATTACTTTGCCTGCAAAATACTAGTGGCAGTGCAGACGGCCCTCATCGGCTGATCTAACCAGCTATCACTTCCTTAACTTTCTGTTATTTTAAAGATAGCAGCTGCAATGGGCAAATCTGTTGTGTCGACACTGCAATCTGTGGATCCAGAATGAATACTCTGGAGAGGGAGAGAAAGAAGCCTCCAATCAGTAGTTCATGCTATCTATGCCTCTGGAGCTAAAGAAAACGGAAAAGGACCTGGAGGGAGGAAGGGAGGGAGGGAGGGAGGGAAGGAGGGAAGAAGGGAGGGAGGAAAAGAAGAAGGAAAGGAGGAGGGAAGGAGGAGAGTGGAAAGCTACAAGGGCAAGTGGTACCCCCTTGCCCCCCCCTACTCCCCAGAATTCAATCTAGTAAGTTTCCCTGATTTGATATGGACAGTTTAATGGTCAGCAGGAAACAGGTGCACACTTTGATAAGCAAAACAATGACAAGTCTGTGTGAAGACAGCTCCATGTTTGCCTCCCAGGGGTGATGTCCTGGCTGAGGGAGGGTCCTTATCTTGTAGCAGACAGGCTGGATAGAGACTTTTTAGAATCTGCCTTTCTCAGAGATGTGCTGCAGGAAGAAAGGCTTTTCGTTTTTGTTTTTTTTCTCTTCTTTCTTTCTTTCTTTCTTTCTTTCTTTCTTTCTTTCTTTCTTTCTTTCTTTCTTTCTTTCTTTCTTCCTATTCTTTTGAATAGCTCTAGACTGAGACAATGTTTCTCAGGTCAGGGGCTTTGGGTAGGCCATGCTGTTTTATGACTCTATAAACACAGGATTTTCTAGTAACCCTGAAGACAGGTCCTCCAGAATCCCACTCAGGCATCTTAATGCCAGCATGACTGTGATATAGGGTTCCCCTGGTACTTACTGGTGTAAATTTGTGCACAGTAGTGACACACTATATTGTAACACAAAGTTTATGCTTCTTCAAGTAACTGACTTTTTTAATTGCAACAGACACAACATTGGGGGAATCAGTGGAAACATTAAAATGGGTGAAAGGCTAGTGCCAACTCTACTATGAACACAACCCGCCATGACTAGCCAGCACTACAGTTGCTGCTTTGTTTTGCGTCTTGGGATTCTTAGACAAGGTCTCACTTTGCAGTTCACACTGACCTGACACTTTCTACCTAGCCTACTGTCTTCACACTCACAGCAATCCTCTTGCCTCAGGCTCCCAAGGGCTGGGCACACAGGTGTGAGCCAACATGGCAGGTTCAATTCCTTTTGGTTTGTTGTTTTAGGTTTTCAAAACAAGGCCTTACCATGGAACTCAGGGTAGCCTGGAACTCACTATTCTACCCCAGCCTTGAAAAAGCTGTGGCTGAAAACACAGGCACGGTCACGCCAGCTCGTGCTGGGACTGAAGGCACGGAAGGCACACACACTATCACGACGCCAGCTCTTGCTGGTACTGAAAGCACGGAAGGCACACACACTATCACGACGCCAGCTCGTGCTGGGACTGAAGGTACCGAAGGCACACACACTATCACGACGCCAGCTCGTGTTAGGACTGA
>NW_004949097.1:3824854-3836870 GCF_000317375.1 Microtus ochrogaster
GAAGGCACACACACTATCACGACGCCAGCTCGTGCTGGGACTGAAGGTACCGAAGGCACACACACTATCACGACACCAGCTCGTGCTGGAACTGAAGGCGTGGGCATCACCACGCCCAACTCTGGCACTGTGACTTTAAACTTCCAACCCTTTAAGCATTTGCAGAAAGCATGCAGAGACTAAAGGAGCGAAGGAGCAGAAATGCCGCGCTCTCTGGGTTAGCAGAGGGGAAAGGAAAGAGACTGAAAAAGAGCTGATGGTACAGGCCATGACCTCATATCAAGAACTTCAGCAGACGTGCACACACACACACGTGCATTGTGGCTATGTCTGTGTGGCATGATGAATGTGGAGAGCAGAGACTTGCAAGCAGAACTCAACGTTGCCTAGCTTACAGGAAGCTCTAAATGAACGTCCTTCCCCAGCTCCCTGACCGAGGAAAATGTCTACAGCCCTGCATGGCGCAGCAGGATCGTGATGGCGAGAACATCGATAAGTTGTCTTTTTGGAGAAAGGCAAATATAGAATGAGTAGCTGTTTTTAGATAAGCAGGCTAAACACAACGGTGAACTGTGAGCTGGGGACATCACGAGCTGGTTATTAGATCCCGATTTCAGCTCCGTGTGCCGATACTAAGACAGCATCAAAGGTGTTAAAGAAAATATTTTTGTTAAGTGAGCTTGTGTCGATTTCTTCTTATTTGGATGAGACGGATCTCGTTGTTTTATTGTTTCTGTTGCTTTTACTTTTTGAGGTAGGGTCTTACTGTTTAGCCAAGGCTGACTCTCAACTCACTGTATAGCCTAGGCTGCCCTTGAACTCCTGATTTCATGCCTCTGGAGTTTGGAATTGCCAACTTCCAGAACCAAACTCAACTTGTTCTAGTATTTTTAGGAGGGGGGCAGTTTGAGACAGGGTTTCTTTACATAGCTTTGGAGCTTGTCTTGGAACTCACTCAGTAGACTAGGTTGGCTTTGAACTCACAGAGATCCACCTGCCTCTGCCTCTCTAAGTGCTGGGATTAAAGGCATTCTAATTTTTTTAAAGAGTTGTTCAATAACATTAATTCAACTATAACTAGGTTGCCAGAAATTCAATACAGGACAATCTATGGACGCATCCAGCAAAGATTAAAGGTTGTCTGGACAACAGCCATTGGCCCTTCCCCCATCTGTTAGCAGTCACTCCTACGCCCATGCTGACAATGTCACTTAGTCCCGTCTGCTTGCAATGCAAAAGTAGACTCAGGGCTTTCCTAGTCAGTCCTGGGAAGGCAGTATGACTTTCATGCCTTTGCTTTTTGGTTTTTCTCTTTTTCTAAAATCTTTTATAAGATGTAGGAGAAATACTAAATTTTCTCTGTTTTTGATTAACATTAAAGAATCCAATGAAACAAATTTTCATATGTTCTAAATCAATATGGGGAAGTGTGTATTTTGTATGGCTATATCTTTACTCTTTAGGGGAAAAAATCACACATATGATAGAGCAATCACATGTTGAGAATGACTTTCATGCTGCTTTGTCATTCTACTGAAAGAAAAAAAAAGCCAGGCTGGAGAAGTGGCTGAGTTAACAGCATGTATGGTGCCTCTGGAGACCTAACTGAGGGGCTCATGGCTGCTTATAACTCCAGCTCCGGGGATCTGACACCCTCTTCTTTCTTCTTAGGATACCACATACACCACACACACAGATCTCACACACTCCACACACCCACACACCACACTACATACCAAACCACACACACACACACACACCACATACCAAACCACACATATACCACATACCACACACACCTACACCCCCACACCACATACAACACACCACCCACACAACACTCCCACCCCCACACATACACACCACACACATGTAAAAACAAATCCTTCGATGTCATTTATTCCTTGATTAGAATGAGCCCTTACAGCCACTATACATGTTTCTTCCTTGCCTTGTAAAATCTAGTACTTTTATGTATGAATTCCTGAGCATGAGTCCGTCCAATCTTCCCAGGTGTTCTGGAGAACAAGGTGTTTATAACAATTCTAAGTTGCAATAAACTGCTATTATTATGTCCACATGTGTGTGCTACATCCCCAGCCATAAGTGAGGTACATATCCTTTTACACTCTCAAACTTTGAGGTCTAGAGTTTACACGGTAAGAAAAACAGGACCCGTGTGAGGTAACTCAGACCCTTGGTTGGAAGTCATGCTAAGAAGAGTCGCTTTGCTTAATTGATAAATGCTCACCATGTTTAGCGGAGTAAACAGGAAGTGAACCAGATCTGAAGCACTCGGGTTCTGGATATGGGACTTCAGCTTGGCCTGCGACATCAGAAAACAAATGGATTACCACAGAGCAATACCCCAAGGATGGATACTCACACAGAAGTCCAAGGCAGCCCCGGTGGATCCCTTCCTAACACTTCTGCTTAGAGGGCTCCAGCAGCGTGGAGAGAACCAGAGGAACACTCAGCTAAGAAGCACGGGCATCGCTCCTCAGCTCAGCGTGCCTCTGCGACCCGCATGCCTTGCAATCAGGTGTTATAATTAAAGGGCAATCAAAGCACACACCCACAATCCACAGGGACAACTGTGTCTCTTTATTTAATTTTCAAGAGCATTCTGGCTAGTCGTTGATCTTTTCCATCTGGTTCTTCTAATTATATATAAATAAAGTCCACCTACCAGAAGGTTGAATCCATGTTTAAACTTCTGGAAACAGTCAACAAATTCATCAGGAGGTGGGGGTTTTGCCCTCAGCGTTAAAACACCCTCTGAGGAAATAAAAAAAAAAAAACAGCAGAGGGCAGATGAGTACAGATGCACAATAAAGTTTATTAAATAAAAAATAAAATCTACATTTGTATCCACAGCTGGAAGAGTGTGCCAGACGTGAACCTTTATTCCACAACATCTCTTACTTCAATAAATTAAGTGCTGAAGTTTGAATGGATTCCTCTACCCTCAGGCACTCCCAGTGACTCAATTCCATAAATATGACTTGAAGCCTTCCTATGTTCCAAGAACTCATGTCACCATTATAAGGCCTATAAAACTGAGTAAGAGACAAGCCCTGCTTGCAGAGGAAATGAATCAGAAGAAGAGTAACAGGGGTAGCGACCAAGTGAGAGGGCAGCCGACCATACTGGCTGGGAAACAGGAATACTGCAAAATTCCTTCCAGTAACTTTTTTTTTTTTTGGTTTTTCGAGACAGGGTTTCTCTCTGGCTTTGGAGCCTGTCCTGGAACTAGCTCTTGTAGACCAGGCTGGCCTCGAACTCACAGAGATCCGCCTGCCTCTGCCTCCCGAGTGCTGGGATTAAAGGCGTGCGCCACCATCGCCCGGCAACCTTTCAGTAACTTTTAAGGTGAGATTTGAAAAGGTCTGCCTACCTCCCTCCACTCCCACCCCTGCCCCCCAGGGTAGTCTGTGGAAATAACATGATACGGTTAAAACAGTACATGGAGTAAAAAAAAGAAATTGCATATATACAAAACAAGAGATGTGAATTCAGAGAAACGTGAAAACGGAGAAGCAGTTTAGATTGAATGTCCAGGTAAGAAGTGACATTTGAATCAACAGTCCACAGAACTCCGTGTGCTTCGGAATGGAAGAGATGACTACAACTTGGAATTCTAAGAAGGGTATCCTATTGACTGTGGCACACCTGTAACCCTACTACTTGAGAAGCGGAGCCAGAAGAACCAGGAATTCAAGGTCATCCTTAATTTTACTGCAACTTTGAGGCTAGCTCCAGAAAACCCTGTCCCGGACAGAGACTGATTCTCCTGACAGGACAGAACACTAGAGGGCTAAAAACTGCTTTCAAGTTGGGTCAAAACGGATGACAGTTTCAACTGGATGCTAATGAAGAGAATAAAAAAAATGGATATAGAGGAAATTGGGGAAATTGTTGCACAATATTCCTGTACATTGTGTAAAATGTATTGCTGTGATTGGTGTAATAAAAAGCTGAATGGCTTACAGCTAGGCAGGGGGTATAGGCGGGACAGCTGGACAGAGAGCACTCTGGGAAGAAAAAAGGCAGAGCTGCCAACCAGACGAGGAGGAGGCAGGATGGGGAGCACGGAGAGATGAGGTAATGCACCACGTGCCAGATGTAGATTTAAAAATATGGATTAATTTAAGTTATAGGGACTAGTTAGAAACAAGACTAAGCTAAGATTGAGTATTCATTATTAATAATGTCTCCATGTCATTGTTTGTGAGCTGGCAGTCCGAAAGTTCGTGTGCAGAAAATCAAAGCAGCGATCTGCTAGAGATAGAGGATGTGGAGTCTGTAGTTGTGAACTTGGGTGTCCTGGGGGACAGCACAAGAAAGCAGAAGAGGTTTGAGGCGCCATGCAGCACCCTTCATTTGAGACTGCGTGGAGAGGAATGTCCAGGTGCCCACATCCAGGACAACACTGAAGGCTGCACCTTCCTAGTGTACAGATATTACCTACAGAAGGACCTGAAGTCAGCGGTCAAGCGAGACCTGCTCCAGCTCTCTTTACATGTCCAATTTGTGCCACTGCCCGAGGAGGTCGCTACCCTTAGAGTTAAACTTTGATACATTCCAAGCCAGTTTGTTTTCATTTGGTATTATTATTATTATTATTTAAGACAAGGTCTTACTCTATATCCAGGTTGTTCTGGAACTAAGCATAATCCTCCTGCATCAGTTTCCTGAGTGCTAGGAGTCCAGGCCCAGTATTTTACGACATTTCAAACACTGGCTCTTCAACAGCTTCTATGCAGTTGTGAATATAAATGAACTGTTGGGGGCTTTGTGATAACAGCTTCGAATCCGTGGATATTTTAAAATACTCTGATGAGAAAAATCAATTTTAACGTGAAAAAAGTTCCCTGTTTAAAATGAAAGACCTCTAAATAAAGGAACAGCGTTTGGAGCAGAAACCAACTTAAAGACTGGTGAAAACTACAGATGGGTAGTTACCATGTGAATGCAGAGTCTACAGATGGATGGCTACCATGTGATCTCAGAGTCACTGTGACTGAGAGGCACAGCCAGCTTGAAACCAGCATGAGTTCTTCCCTGTCCACTTGAACCTCTGGTGGTGCCCAAAGCTCAGGGCCTTGATCTAAGATCTTTACTAGAACCCAGGCTCCTCCAGTCCTGCAGTTCTTATAGCCACAGAGTAAGGAAGCCCCGCTCACCACAGGTGTGGTAGCCAGAGAGTAAGGAAGACCCGCTCACCCATGGGTCTGACAGCCTTAGATTGAGGAAACCCTGCTCACCTGTGGGTTTGATAGCCCTAGAGTAAAGAAGGCACACACACACTGGTCTAATAGCCCCTAGAGTAAGGAAGCCCTACCGGCTCATGGGTCTGGTAGCCTTAGGAGGTCCCCGCTTACTCGAGGGTCAATAGTCCTAGAGTAAGGAAGCCCCACTTACCCATGGGTCAGTCAGATACCCCAAGACTGAGGATGGCATACTCATTCCCCTGTGTGTCTGATACTCCTAGAGTAGGGAAGGTCCACTCCCCGGTTGGTCTGATAACCCTAAACTAATGAGGCCACACTCCCCCATGGGTCTGATACCCCCAGAGTAAAGAAGGCCCACTCACCTCCAGGTCCTTTCTTTTTACTTTTTTTGCTTTTCTTCCTTTTAGCAAGCTCAGAAAAAGCTTCAGCTGCTTTTTGGAGTTTTGTGATAAAAAACTCAATGTCATCCAAAATATGGTTTAAGATTTGCTGGAATTAGAAATAACAGAACAAGATATAAAACGAAGAAAAAACGAATTTTGTTCTAGCTGCATGATGCTAGTTAGTAAAGGAGAGAAAATAAATGGGGAAAGAAAATAACCACCCTTACCAAGTCAATCATTAATTCTAGGAATATATATATATATATATACCTGATATACATATAGTCTCACCTCTATACCTTTCTTTAAGCATACTTTTGCTGCATTTTTCAATGCTATTAGGGAAGCATTCACACCATGCAATCAGATTATTAATTACTTTAAATTACTCTAATTTCCTCCCTGTGTTCCCCACACAAAGCAGGGGGTGGGATTCTGAGAAACTGTCTGTGAGGAGATCCCAGGGTATTTTTGTTTTGCAAATAACTGCCCCATAAAGGCTCTGGTGAAGTTATTTTGAACCCATTATAGCACGCTGAGAGAACCTACAAACACAGCCCATATACAACAAAAGCCATTGATAGGACTTTAAGATGACTGCTCTCCAGGGCAGAATTAACAAACAAATGCACCGAGACCATTCCAATTATTTTTTTAAATATCAGGAGGGTAGGAAAAGCAGTTAAGGGAAAATTCAAAGGACACAACTATTGCCAGGAAGAGAAAACACAATTTCTGCAAGCCAGTTTTGTTAAATCCTTCTCATCTCAGTGTCTGGGTTCCCCTCTTTACCAAACAGAAGCGCTGATGAACTAAACCCCGTGGCCGCACTCACCACATCCCTGTCAATCCGGGCTGCCACCATCTCAGGAGTCTCCTCCTGCTCGTGGTACTGCCGGGGCCTCTCAACTGAAAAGGAAGGGGAATTGTAAGACTTCACATGTTTGGTGAAACACTGCCGATATAGAAAGGAACTTGTGAAAACAATGAGAAAAGAATTCCAGGTGCTGGGGTAGGGGGAGGCTCTCTGGAATAAAGAAGTCAAAACCTTACTGGAGGTCCATTGCTACACCCTTGCTACAGTTACCAGGAGTCTGGGGAAAGCTAGGAATTGCCTGCCCACCCATATGAGACTCATTCAGCTGTTATGTTATGCCCCCTCCTTCCACCTCTTCCCCCTTCAGCTCTCAACAAAGCCAACCCTGACTCAGCACTCCAATTTCTACAGAAGAAACAAATCAGCATTTAAGCATCTCTTGTGAAATATGGTGAAATAAGTTCCAAGGCAACAGGGCTGCGAGCTTCATGTGTGTGGTGCGGTGTGTGTGTGCTTGAGGACACGTGTGGTATGTGTGTGTATGTGTGTCTACATGCATGAAGATGCTTGGAGGGGGGTGCCTGTGCACATGTGTGTGCAAGCATGTAAACGCCGAAGGTCAAGCTTGAGTATCAACCTCTATCTCGCTCTCACTGAACCTGGAAGTGGCCATTTCCTGGGGCAGGCTTGGCTGCCTAGCAAGCCTTAGGGATCTCGTCTTCCAAGCTGGGATTACAGACACACGCTATTACACCTGGCTTTTCCCACTGAGTACTGGGGATGCAGTTCAGTTCCTCCTGCCAGTGTATCCCAACCAAACCATCTTCGTGGCCTGGGCTGCTAGTTCCTCTACAGCCCAACCTTGTGACTACAGAAAAGGTTCTTCAGTTCTGAGAGTACAGGGATTTCTCAATTCTTGTAATTAAGTATAAAATTCACAACATTTGGTTCACTGATCTTAAATGATATACCTTCAGGAATTTCTAGAATCGAGGCTACATTTCTCAAAAGCATTTTGAATGTTAAGGCAGCTCAGATGCGCTGTTTAACCATAGATCTTCCTGACAGACTCCTTCCTGAGGTGAGTCAGTTAGCACTATGGTAACTGTCAACACAAGTATTTCAGAGAACATTAAATTCAAAGGCATATGGCTGGGACAGGAGCAATAGATCACAGGAGTGGAGATAAGGCTCCCGATGCATCACCATGACTCATGAGGCTTAATGCAGAGAACTGGCAAAAGATACTGAGAACCCAGAATCTCAATGCCTCCTCTATGCTAGCACTGCTCAGACAGGGAGCACGTGCAAAGAGAAAAAGGAATTCAAATTCGTATATATAATTATTCAAGCTCCTCAGTCTGTGTGCAGCAAAGCTTGCCAGTTAATTGCTATTTTACACAGGGCTGCGGCTTGCTTGGTACAGTGTATCACAGAAGGCAGGAACTGAACTTGAAACAACCATTAGGAAATCCAAAGAGGATCAAAAGTGTATGAGTGCTTGCTTGCAATCCCACCACTCTGGAAGCTAAGGCAGGGAGATAATGAGTTTAAGGCTAGCCTGAGCTACATAGTGTCACCCTGTAGTGGTATATTATTTGTTATTTAATAAACAAAAAATAAAACATAAATTAAATAAAATTAAATATATTTAATAAAAAAGCCTGCTGAAGATCAGAGGGCAAATCAGTCATACTAGTCAGCCATACAGGCCAGGAAGTGACGGCACACACCTTTAATCCCAGGACTCGGGAGACAGAGACATTGGGATCTTTGTGAGTTCAAGGCACTCTGGACTACAAAAGATTAAATCTGTCTAAAAGAAAAACAGAGCTCACACAAAGGTGATCCCAGTACTTGGGATCACAGGCCTTTAATCCCAGCACTAGGGAGGTGGAGACAGGAGCAATATGGCCTGGGGGGAGAGAGGAATAGGAACTCAGTGGTATATGGAGTCTGAGGTTGATGGAGAACAATGCAGGATCTCTCGCCCCTTTGTTGTCTGTGCCTTGGCAGAGGTAAGATCTCTCTAGAAGCTTGGCTGCTTTGCTTTTCTGATCCTCAGCTTGAACCCCAATATCTGTCTCTGGGTTTTTATTATTCATGTTGCAACACTTCCCACCCCCACAGCATCCAGGACTACGCAGGAAGATAATGTCTCCAATGAGGAAGAAAAGAGACCTCTCAGAGATGCTGTAACACCATCTGGGGACAAAGTCAGCAGAGGGTACTTATTTCCCCAACATTTTAGAGTCTCAGGCACCATTGCCACCACTCTGATGAACTCACGTGTGGAAGACAGGGTTACTCCACCTCTGAGTTCTAAGGGGCAACACTCAGAGCTGAGCAAATCTTCAGAGGGAGCCGAGATCGCTTCCTTTAGGGGATTGCTAATAAGACTCTCTGGCGCTCAAACAGAACTTTGTATAACATGTCTTGAGATCTGTTTGGACAGGCGGTAAGAAATGGAACCTCATCTTTGCAATTTTAACACATGACACATGACAATGCCAGGAACATTTTACTCAAAATCTAAGAGGAGCTCAAAAACACCTGGGTATAAATTCTTTTATTGTAATATTATATTAAGTTTTATATCCATTCCTACAACTCTGTTCAGGATGTCTTTAAGATGTCTTCTGTTTATGTCAAGACAATTTTGACATCTTTCTCTTTCACACACACACACACACAACAACAACAACAACAGAACAACTATGCAGACCCTTTCCACCAAAACAACACTGGCAAAGTCCACCTTAAGTCCACAACAAGCACAGGTCATTATAAACCCTAGTCTTCGAAAAACCAGCTCAAATGCAAGGAGACTTGGTAGGAAGCTAAAGCAGAAGTTGTTGATGTGCTTGGCCAATGATGCCTGTGTTCCTGTGTAGTCATAGGACGACAGCATCGTTCGCCTTTGGAGTCACAGAAACCTAGGAGTCATTACGTCCACTTTACAGACGCGGCTGAAGTGGGAAACAAGGATCTCCCGTGGTCATATGGATAGAGAGATGCAGGTCTTGTTTCAGGCCTCGATTTTTGACCCACATCATCCAAAGTCCACCTTCTATTAAAGCCACTGCATCACCAAGGCCAGCTGGACTGGGACTGATGGAGCATGTGATCAAACTGGACTCCCTGAACGTGGCTGACAATGAGGGCTGACTGAGAAGCCAAGGACAATGGCACTAGGTTTTGATTCTATTGCATTGGACTGGCCTTGTGGGAGCCTAGTCTGTTTGGATGCGCACCTTCCTAGACCTGGATGGAGGGGGGAGGACCTTGGACTTCCCACAGGGCAGGAAACCCTGACTGCTCTTAGGACTGGAGAGGGAGGGGGAGGGGAGTGCAGGGAGTAGGGGGAGTGGGAGGGAAATGGGAGGAGGGGGGAGGTGGAAATTTTTAATAAATAAATAAATAAAGAGTAAATTCCAAAATAAATAAATAATAAATAAAAATAAAGTGACTGCACACTTCAGTCCTAAGACACAGAGAAACCAAGCTGGAGGTTTCCTCCCTACCTGTCACATGAAGAGAAGGAAGCCATGCAGGCTGCTGGGGGAGAGATGTCAGCAACAGCACTACGAACTAGAATGACCATTCAGGCACAATGTGCCATTTACGGCAATAGTGGCATGTAAATGACAGGGGCCACCAACCACTTTCTACTTAGATATGATTCCTGCTCCACAGACGGGAACTCATGCCTGCTTCTATAAATCTGGTCAAGAGCCCATAGCTGGGGAGGTCATAGCCCTGGTGTAGAACATACTACCATTGTTTTGCTAAATGGCTGTATTATCAAACTGCTTTCTAAATATCCTTGTTTATACTCACAGATTAGTGGTATACTAAGCTTTCATTAGAGAAGTTTCCCCTTCAGCACGTGGTGGCTCATGCAGAAATGCAAAGCTGGCCAAAGTACCAAGAATAAGTGGTGGTGGAAAAGCTTGGCTCTAAATGGAATCAGTTCCTCCACATTTCAGGAAACATTATTACAGGGGTAGGAAGAACACGTGAGACGGAGGATGGAAAGATGGGTAGCGAAAAGATACCTTCTGGACATAACATAGCTGACCTCCTCGTGAGCCCACAGTGGCTGTGGTTATAAATGTACAAAGACTCTATCAAATAAAAGTGAAAATGTTCACAGTCTAATGTAACTCATCTTGGCAAATGGCTTACGTGGCTCACTAGCAACTAATCAACTAAATTATACTTGGTTAGATAACCGATAAATAATTTAAGAAATACCACTGGAGAAATGGAGAGACAGTTCAGTGGGTTGAGCATTTGCCACAGGAGTGTGAGGACAGAGTTAAAAGTCCCAACACTTACATCAATTCGGGGCTGTTGTTGGGTCCATAGGAAACAGAAACAGAGGATCCCTGAAGCAGGTTTGTTATCTGGGCACTGGGTCTAAGTGAGGGACCCTACCTCAATATGTCAGGAGGAGAATAGAAGAAGATAGCCAATGTTGACCTCTACAAGGACACACGTGTCCACACATGCAACATGCATATACAAATGCACACAGACTACACACACACACACACACACACACACACACACACACACACACACGTCCCTCTGGGCATAAGGCAAATCATCCAGTTGGACTTGCTAGGTCACTCCTGGACATTATGAAAATGAACCAACCATATATAGAGTCATTAAGGATTCCAGACTCTGAGAGAATATTATGACATTAAGAAGTTACATTTGGGCTAGTGAGATGGCTCAGCAGTAAACATGTTCACTACCAAGTCTCACAACCTAAGTTCAGTCTCCAGGACCCACGCAGTGGAAGGAAGAAATCCGAGACCACGCGTTGTCCTCTGACCTCTGCACACAAGGTGGCATGTTTGCGCTCACACACAAATACTCAATAAATATATATTTTTAAGTTTTACTTAGTGGCAGGCTTAACTGCTTTTGCAAGCACTGTCAACAATAATAAAATGGCAAAGCCGTAGGGCCCATATGACAAGGTTAGCCAAGGCCAGATCCTTTTTCCCTGCCACTTATTGACGTCCTTTCTATGAACACATAAGAACTGTCCAAAGAATAGAAAGATTTTGGAGCAAAATATTTTGGAAAAGCAAAACCCCAATGGGCTTCTCTTTGGTATATATTCTATTGCCATGTGTGTCACTATGAGTTGGGTGAAGTTTCCTCTTTTGGTATTAAAGAAATAACTGTAATCCTAAGAGTATCTATTTCAATGACTGGCATGAATTCTCAGGGACAGCCTTAACAGCAGTCAAGACTTAACTTTCTAGTATCCAAGATTTAACTCCTTAAAACTAACTTTAACCCACAAATGCACATGGGAATTTGAACCAGTGAATGACATCCTAAGCCAATGTGGATCCTTAGTAGGGTCAGCATAGGTACTTACAGTCCCCCTGGTCAGCGGCCCACGCAGACCAAGCTGCCACTCGGCTTCTAACATCCACCTGAGTGACAGTCCCTGGCGGTGCAGGGGCAGGAGCTCTGGGAGGAGGGGGGATGCCGGGCTCTGCTTTGGCAATCATCCTAAGAATGAAAAACAAATTTGGCTTTTACAATCCCCATTT
>NW_004949097.1:3837121-3850933 GCF_000317375.1 Microtus ochrogaster
GCGCAGTAGGATCAAAAACCCATTGCCACTGTTCTTGAGTTCTCAGTAGTCCTCATTGTCCGCTATGTAAGTCCGGTTTTATCCCATGCTTTTCCAGACCCAGGCTAGCTGGTCTTGGTGAATTCCCGAAAGATCATCCCCATTGTCTCAGTGTGTGGGAATGGGGATTGTACTCAGGACCGCGAGGGGTACAATCCCCATTTCTGCGACAGCCATTCTCTCAGTTGATGAGATTTGCCCTTCAACCCCGGGAGTCACAGTCAAGGAAATAAGGATTCCCGACTAGCCCTACTTTGTCTGCCTATAGCTTCCCGAGACACAGAAATACAGAGAAATTAAAATTCCCTGGGAAACCACACTGAATTTTTCTCCGGGTCACATGAGATTTGAAAAGCCAATGGACTCATGGTTTATACATGGGGCGGCCTTGGGTCATCTCTTAAAATACCATACATCTGTTTTAACTGTCCAGGGTATCTACACGTGTGTGAGAAGCTCTGCGGGAGACAGCTGATAGACACACGGAGAAACAGGAAGGGACACACACAGACCGAGAAGCCAGTGAGAGCAAATGAATTGAGACTAAAGGTTACAGTTTGGAAAACAGAATAATTCACCTCTATTGAACATAATTTCTGTAAAGCTTCAGGAGAAAAAAAGTAGACACACCATCAAATTCCAGCTCACCAATTTTTTTTTAATGCTCTCACCTCAGGACCTCTGGCCGCCTCTTCTGCTTCCCGCCCTTACTGTCGCTGATCGCACTCTCGATATCCTCACTGATGAGGTTCGCCTGTGAGGAGAGATGGGTTAGATGGAAGGCCATAGGCTTGTCTGGGTTTTGATAGGAAGATAGGAACAGAAAAAAGTTATTTAGATTCACAGTGTAAAGAAAATAAAAAGACTTTTTAAAAAAACATATGCCTTAAAAATATGACTCTGGTTTTTAGTGGTGAATGTTATAATAAGAAAATCAAATACTCATCTTTAGGGTTAATCTAGGTCCAGATTCTACTTACAGATTCTTGCCCAAGAGCCCAATATAAAAAGGCAAATGCACAAAAGACACAGGTGAGTGTCTCTACTTTGTTAGAAAGAAAGGGGGCAGGTAAAGACAGACATGGCTGGTGTGTCCTTTTCTCCTCCCTCCTCTGGGGCAGCTGTAACTCACCAAAACAATCACCAGGCCCAACGTGGACACTCTGAGCTTAAGGTAAATCTACTCATATGGCTTGTGTCTGTCTGCAGTGCCCCTGGAGACCTACATGCCGAAGGCCTGGTTACCAGCCTTCTATTGGGAGGTGGTGGAAGAGAAGTCATTGGGACGTGCTCTTAAAGAGGACATTGGGATTGCAGGATACTTCCTGTCTCTCTCTTTTCGCTTCCTGTTCTCCATGAAGTGAACAGCAATTCTACCACACACTTTCTGCTGTCATGGACTTTTCCACGGCAGGCCCAAAGGCAATGTACCAAATATCCATAAGCCGCAGCCCCGGAAGCCACAAGGGAAACAGACCTCTCCCCTCTATAAGGTTTCCAGCTTGCGTGCTTTGCCACAGAGATGGACAGCTCACATAGCTCTCCATCAACAGGTGGAGTCTCAGCTGTAGATTACATCCATTTGAATAACCACTTCATTTTTTTTTGTTTCACGAGCTTTCCAACAAGACCAGTGATTAGATTATCTTGGGAACCCAAGTTAGGTTTGTAGCTAAGGGGTTAATTTTGCTTGGTTAAGGAATTTATTTGTAGCCAGTAATTATCACGGTATATGAGGTTGTTGCTCATGTATTCATCTTCTATTTTGGTGCTTGCTCGCTCTGTGTAATTATGCTTATTTTTCTCAGATATATGAGTCACATATTCTTCAGCAGTAAGCACTGATGAGTAGAAAAAAATTGGAACTGATGGGAACCTTCAAGATCATCTGGTCCATTTGAGAGAGGTGGGGACGGGGATGTGTGTGGGGGGGTGCGTCTGCACAGTGGTACACATAGGGAAGTCAGAGGACAACCTCAGGTGATGTCCCTCATCTTATACCATGCTCCAGGGAACAGCCACCCAACTATAAAGCAAGCCATGGAGTAAGAGTGAAAGAAAGACATACAGAAGCAAGAAAAAGAAAAAGTATGGAGGCCAAAGGTAGATGGGATAATTTAAGTTAAGGAAACTTGGCTACAAACAAGCCAAGCTATGACCAGGCATTCATAAGTAAGAATAAGATTCCATGTGTGATTATTTAAAAGCTGGGTGGCAGCCTCCAAAAGAGTCAAAGAGCCCAAAGTGTAAAAGACCAACAACACCCACATGACAGATGCCAGTCCCTCTGGAACCCTAAACCTCAATAAACCCTTTCTTCTCTTATGTTGATTTTGATCAGTGTTTTATCAAGTGACAAAAGAGAAACTAAGGTGCCCCTCAACCAAAGTAATTTCTCTTTAAGAGAAACCAACTCATAAAATAACAATAACCAATGTGGAAGATAAGTTCTAAGGCTTAATAAAGCATCACAAATTATAATCATCTGGAAATTACAGCATGTACTAAATATAAATTTGGAGGGCTCTAGCCTATTATTGGTAACTGTGTTCTAGCAAACACTAAATATAAATTTGGGGGGCTCCAGCCTATTATTAGTAACTGTGTTCTAGAAAACACTAAATATAAATTGGGGGGGGGGCTCTAGCCTATTATTGGTAACTGTGCTCAACTATTTCTCATTTCACTTAGGGATTACAAACCCAGAGAAATTTTTCAAGTCACATAATTAAATGGCAAATTTTACATCAATACCATGGACAATCTAACTATTTCACTGAAAGAATACGAGCTCTGAGGTTAGCGATGAACAAAATAGACGTGTAACATAAGTATTTACTGTCTGTCTGTCCAGCGTGATTTTTACCAATTGAATTTTAATTATATGTGCAAGGTCCTATGAGAATTTAATACATCATTTATACTTTGTAAACAAAGATAAACATCACACAACTATGTTTGACAGTTTGAGATAGGGTCTCACTCTGTGGGCCAGGCTGGCCTCTGACTTTCTGTAATCCTCCTGCCTCACCCTCCTGAGTGGGAGAAACTATCATACCACACCTTGTGTTTTTAAAAAAAGCAATCAGATCTCCTCTTTTGTTTACTTGAGTAGAAACTTAAGGAAGACATTTAGTTACGAGTTTTCCTTATCACAGTCTCAGAATCTTAAACCCTAGCTCCTAATAGTTGTATGACCAAGAAGGGTTCTTTGGCAGCTGCAGAGCATTGTGTAAGAGGGTTGTGGGATGAACTGGGACCTGAGAGATGCCCCAGCAGTTATGAGGCCTTGCTGTTCTTGCAGAGAGTAGGAACTGGGCACCTAGCACCCATTATCAGGCAGTTAACAAAGAGTTATAATCCCAGTTCCTAGGGATCTGACACCCTCTACTAGGTACCTCTCTTGGTACCTGCACACACAAGCACACATGCACACAGTTGCGCATGCACACACACACACCCACACACACACACACACACACACAAATAACGGGAAGGTTGAATCACTGTTTTACCTTAACCTCATCACACTGGAAGAGATGAAGATCCGGCTTGTTTTGAGTTGGTTCTTTGCACACCAAGGCAAGAATGGAATCATAGCTGCATGAATGCACCACAGCTTGGCAATGCTGGATTGTGTTTAGTGGGAAATTCTCCAATTCATTCTACAAAAAAAAGTAAATATTTCATAGTATCCAGCTTACACTCATCCGTGAACCTGTCCCGACTGACATTCCTGAGGGACAAAGCAGCATGAGCTTCGCACACTTGCCTTGGATTCTAAGTCAATCAGGCTCACAGCTCGGTCGTCCACTTGCAGAACCATATCTTGAGTCCACACTTTGCCCTTGGCATCAAGCAGCTTCAGCTTTCTTATCCCATCATCGACAGTTATCATAGCCTCTTTCCGGTCCAGCACGAAGGTGGTCAGGTGCTTATGGTCAGTAAAAGAAGAAAGAAAAGAAAAACTTTTGGCACACAAATAAATCGTTCTCTGTACATAGGTCCCCAAAGGAAGAATTGGCCTAATGGAAGTTGATTGTCAGCGCATCAAAGGACGAGCACAGCACACCACAACCTCAGTAACTCCACAGAGGATGGAGTTGAGTGGGCCTTGCTGCACACAGAACAGGGTGTCTTGTCTCGAAGACCTCTAAACCTGTTTCATGATGGGTCACATAGAGGTACAATAGCATGGAATAAAAACAAGTCCTTAGCAGTAAAAACCCATAAACAGCATTCTCCTTAAACTAAGAATGCCCCCTACTCAGACAGCTATTGAAACGCGGCACGATGGCAGCATTCCCGGTGGCGGCAACATCCTAGACACCTACCCATGGGCCGCGCTATGGTGCTGCTTTGTAACAGCTGCCAAGTCTGCCCTCTCCTGCAACCACTTTACCGAAACAAAGTGGTTGATTTAATTAAGCGTGCTCGAGATAAGCAGCAAACTGAAAACAGCAATTTTAAAATGATGCCCTGCTTACATATTTCAGCTATAAACTGGGGTCGTTTTGATTCCGATGAAAAGCAAATATCTTCAAAACTAAAATGCAACTAGCGTTTTAATAAGAGCTGATAATGGCAATAGAGGAGACCAAATATAAAACTGAACTGCTTGGTGTACCACAGCTTAATTTCACAGTGAAATGGAAGCCTTTCTCTTGTTTTAACTGGGCTGCTAAAGGCCAATGAGCAGCAGCTGTGATTTTAATGTATTTATTATGAAACTAGAACATAAACTTTCTCAATAGCTTGACACGTAACATCTCAGTTTTTAAAAAATCTAAAGGAAAGATCCATATTCATCCCAGCACTCCGGAGGCAGAGACAGGCAGATCTCTGTGAGTTCAAGGCCAGCCTGGTCTAGGTGAGTTCCAGGACAGGCTCCAAAGCTACCGTGAAACCCTTTTTCAAAAAACCAGAAATAGCAAACAAACAAAAACAAAAAAAAATCTTAAAATACATTCCATTCAAATGAATCAAAACACAGTTCTGATTTCTCCCCCTGTATTTCTGCCCCTGTAGAGGCATCCTACATATTGGCAGGAACAGCGTTTCTCACCTCCACCCGGTACTGGGACACATCTGACACGCTGCTGATGCTGTCTCGGGCATAGTTCTTCCTTTGCTCTGAAAGAGAAGTTTTGAAAAGCCATGGTTGAGCTACCAGTAGGCTCAAGTTCGTAGCTGGAGTCACATGACACCTCTGAAGCTAGTCTCTCTCACATATGAATATAGACACTGACAAGTCCCCATTGTGCCGTATGCCTGAAAACACTCCTTATTCACAGCCAATCCCAAGGTCACAAGAAAGACTAACACCATGCGAGTGCCCTTAGACCCAAATTTAAACCATCAGAGTTAAAAAATTACAAATATCCTAGGTTTTAAACATTTTTTTTTACTAATTATGTATATGCAGGTATGTTTGTGAGAATATATGCACATAAATGCATGAGCCCAAAGAGGACAAGAGGAAGGCATTGGATTCTTTGCAGCTGGAGTGACAGCCAGTTGTGAGCTGCTGTCCAGTGTAGGTGCTGGGAACTTGAACTCTGGCCCACCACAAGAACGATACACAAGCTTGCCAGCGAAGTCGTCCCTCCGGCCCCCACATTATAAGTGTTCAAAGAGGGAAAAAAAAAGGCATTTAATATCCAGGTTTTATTAATCAGGAACCTACTGTTTATGAAAAAGATTTTTAAAAAGTATTTGTCAAATTTCCTCTGCGGATGCACCAAAGTCAAAATGCACCTGTGAACGCTGTTGTAGGTACTGACTGCCATGAGGGAGGTGACGCCGATGAACAGACACAGCAAGGACCATCTCCTTCCACACACCCAAACAGATTCAGTCCCAAGGACTGCCATGAACTAACAATCGTCACACAGCAACAGGACACACAAATGAGATACTCGGAATTACAGAGACAAGCAGGCAGGGAGAATGAGGCAGCTGGGTAAACAGCTGTTGCATCAAACCACTCAGCAGGCAGGAGGGACCTTTCCTTTTGAAGATGCTGCAAAACCAAACACAAACCAAGTCCAGGCATTATCCGTATTTGGTATTTGTTAGTTTCCAATCAAGTACTTTCTTTGGATATTCAGGGTTGCTTTATTTCTTCTCAGGCAGAATGTTTGGATGGAAAGGAACCTAGTGGGTGATCAGGGGACTCTGTGACCCACGACCCAGCTTTGAGTTTGTCCATACGTAAGAAAGTAGATTTAGGCAAAAAATCTTAAGGGCCTGGGTCTCAGAGATTTACTACATATAAAATAGTTAAACAAGTTAAAGGTAATGTCCTTAAAGCCTGAAAACCTTTGGCATACTTAAGTATTTGTTCTAGGTTTTGTGATTGTGTGTGTGTGTGTGTGTGTGTGTAGATAAATGTCATATATATTGTCATACATAAAATATCTATATAAATATAGACACTAGATATGTATAGTTTTCCTACCAGCCAGCATTTTTAACTATAAACATGTTTCTTTTCACTCTTAGATGTCTCTATACTAAAAAGGTCATAAAAATTGAAGAACAAGTAGAAAAATATAAAGTACATAGGCAGACCCAAAACATTCGAGTCCAATGTTTTAAAAACACGACAAATGAATGCTTTTCAAATACATAAAAGCCATGATCTTTCCATCCAGATTTACCCAGGAAAACCTCCGTGTCCCTCTTATCGCCTCTCATGTTCTATTCTGGTTTTGTTTTTGCAGCATTAAAGTCACTCAAGAAAAGCACACACACCACAAAGTCCAACCGTGGCTACCTTTCTTTTTCTGTTTGGAGGATGATCTGAAGAAGTACGCTCCGTCTGTTCCTACCAAAACAATGTGGTCACAAGAAAGATCCGGTTCCACCTGCCATTTTCCCAAGCATTTCAAAGCACACCTCTTCCCCTGTGATTAGACCTAACATCTGTAGCAAAGAGGTCCATCATTTTTCTATTAGCTGAGGGTTAATGTGGGATATTAATACATGATCAATTGTTCGTGGGAAACCCTCTGTCACCCATGAAGCACAGCGTATGACTCATGAAGGTATCTGCCAGGAGCACTTCTAGCAGGAACCACTAGTTCAACATCACAGGTTCATCAGGTTCCTGCTCAACTCTCCAGCATAGCCCCAGAACACAACAGTGGTTGTCTCCTCTGATGTGACCTTCGGATAACAGAGGGAATGGCAGCGGTTGCCACGGTACCTGATGGCAAGATGATACAGTGGCTCCAGCATATTCAAATGCTTGACTGGGCCTTCCAGATAAAATGACTGGCAAATACAAGTAAAGGGTCAACATACTGCGTAGGTTTTTTTTATTATAAAGAAGTAAAAGTTCATCCCCCAGATCTCAGAACACACAGTATTTCAATCCCAGGAAAACATAACTCATAGCAACAGAAATGATTGGTGGTGATGGCAACGGCTCCTTCTGACTGACTGCCAGAGGGTGAGCTGCCATGCCCAATATTCCTAGCTTGCTTTCTTTACCACGCTTCACAAGAAATAAGATACGTGTCATAGAAAAGTACCTTGGAAGGACCCTAAACGTGTACTGATGTCCTAAAAATGACTTAGAAAGAAAAGAATTGGAAGACCACCAAGGTCCAGCTATCACAATACTGAAGACCAGCAACCAAAAGCCCCCTTTAGGCTGCCCTAATTAACATGCCCAATTACAATTAAACACCTCATCCTAACACAGAGTTTCCCCTTTTCTGTTTATAAACTGCCATTTGTCCACGGGTCAAGACTGTCTCTTTATCCAGAGGCAGTCTGTTCAACCCTCCCCCCAGCAAATATCCCATCCCCATCTCCCTTGTCTGCAATCTCCTGTTTTTGTCCCTTATCCCTGCCCTTTGTCCCTCTGGGGCAAACACATCTCCTTTGTGCTCAGAACTTGGTCTTGAGGTGTGTTGTGCTGATACTGGTCCCCTTTAAAACCTATATACAATTTTATTTTCTCTGAGTAACACTAGTTTTGCTAAACTTTTTTTTTTTTTTTGGTATTAGCTTTAATCCTGTAGAACAGAACACACAAGCACATTCAGACAGATTAGATTCAATAACCAATGAGAAAATTCTTTGCAGATCACTTTAGCACTGAGCTGATATGCTCTTACACAAACTGATAGCCATCTTGAGGCCAGATATATTATACTGCAAGTTCATTCAAGTGTTTAGTTCGTACAACTGCACCTACTCAGGTAAGCAGGCAATGGTGAAGCTTGTTTTTTTTTTTTTATCTACTTTGCTCATTTAAAAGTGCTAATATTCAGACACACAGCTAAGACAAAAGAACGTTTACTTTTCCTTTAAAAAGGCATTGCTCAGAAAGTAATGACCTGAACCTTTCAACAAAAAGTCAAAGAACAGTTACAGAGAACGCTTTGACCTAAATTAAACATGGGACTGTGGCTCATACTGCCATAGTCTTAACAACAACAAGACAAGCAATAACACCTCTAAACAGCTTCAGGAAGTCCCTGAAACTGACCAGATTCACTAGGCCCCTCCCTGTCAGAGTAAGCAAGAAAAGCTGAAATTCTCTCACGGGAGCAAAGCGGAGCTGCACAGACAACAAGCCAAGTAGCAAGAGAGGCAGTGAGACCAGACCAGCTGGTGGGAAGAGGCAGAAAGCAATCTAGCTGCCTGGAAGAGGTTTAGACCAACGGGGCCCCTGGAAAGGACACTATCCATCTGTTAAGCCGCCTGCAGCTGTGCTGTGTGCTTCAGGTTCCCAGCTTTGTGAGCTGTCACCAGTGCTGGGGTAATGCAGCTTTCTTTGAGTCATGTCTGCTCCTGGAAATAACCTCTCACCCATATCCCTGTAGGGAACCCTAATAAAACTCATGGTTCACCAACCGGGACTTCGGCCGGATCTGTACTTTGGTCTGTCAAGAGTGCCTTATCTGGTGTCAGTAGGACATCTCATACAGGTAGCTATGTGTGTTACATCTCCCCATGTGTGCCTCCTGCCTGCAGAGGCTAGAAGAGGGCCATGGAACACTTGGAACAGGAATTATGAAGGGTTCTGAGCCACCTGTGGGTCCTGGGAATTAAACCCAGGTCCTCTGCCAGACCTACCAGCGCTCTTAACCACTGAGCATTCTTTCCAGACCCAGGACATCTAATTTTTTCATACTACTTAAATTTTGATGCACCAGGTTCGGTCAAAGCATACATAACCCAAGACCAATTTCACCTTTCTTTCCTAATTGAAAATTGCCAAGGGCTGTTCGCTATTTTGAAATAATATTCACATCATTTTTACGGCTTGAAAACTTTCGTGTGCATAAAAAGGGAGGGGGCAAAGTGACCGTCAGAGGACGACTTGCAGGAGCCCATTTTCTCCAGTCTCTATGTGGATCCGCGGGAATAAACCCACATCTCCAGTCATGGTGGCGGCAGCTCGTATGCGCTAAGCCGTCTCTCTGTCCCTCAAATCAGTTAGTTTTCTTCTTAACACGGGTAGCGTTCACTTTTCTCCTCATCTTATTTCTGAACGCATTACTTTACACTCTCCAGTTAACACCAAGCTCTCAGCAGCTCATTAGTTCTTTATATCCATTCTACAAGTAGTTATTGAGCATGAACGATACATTAGCCACTGTGCTGATCAATAAGCACAGGGAACCCTGCAGTGAACAGGACAAATGGAGGCCACCGTCAGGGGCTGACTGCATATATGAGATTCACATTGCTTCCTACATATAGTTAATACTATCTTATATATGAATACATTGTTGCATATATGTATTAATATATTTAATTGGTATTTATTTAATATACTTAATTAGTATTTTATTAGCCTTTTACTACAACAGCTTTCTATATATGGATACACATACAGTTTTCCCAGGAACATTTGTTAAGAGAGTCTGTCTTAACCACAGTGTATATTTTGGACATTTCTGTTGAGTCTCAGATGACTGTAGCTGTGTGGGATTAATTTATGGTTTCTTTACTCTAAGCCATTGGGTCACATGTCTGCTTTTGTTACTATGGATCTATAGTATAATTTGATTTCAAGAATTGCATTATCTCTAGCTTGTTCTGCTTCTCAGGACTGCTTTGGATACTTGGAGTCTTTGATGCTTCCATATGAATCTTAGGGTTAGCTTTTCCTTGTCTTTGAAGGGTGACACTGCAGTGTTGATGGGCAATCACCACCTTCTCTCACGTGTGCGGACACCATACCTTCTCTAGTACGTGTGGACCCCACGCCTTCTTCTCTCGCACATACCGATACCTCGCCTTCTTCCTCTTGCATGGGTACCCTTTCACGCCTTTCTTTTACCATTTCTTACTATGAATGATGATGATGGATTTTGATAACAGCTTGTTCTGCATCTATCAAGACAATTTTCTGATTTCTCCTTTTGATTCTATTTATGTGTTGGTTTATGTGTATTTATGTACATATGTATCTTTTTGCTTCCTGAGATGAAACCAACATGGCCGTGGTTTATGATCTTTTTACTGTGTTGCTAAATTCTACTTTGCAAGTATTTTATTGAGAAATTTTGCATCTATGTTCAATAAGGTAATTGACTTATAGTTTTTTATTGTTGTTATTTCTTTTCCAATTTTATTATCAGAATGACAATGGCTTCAGAAAAATAATTTGATGGTGCTCCTTCCCTTTCTGCTTGGGGGGCACTGTGGAGAGCCTTGGTGGTAATTCTTGTAAGGTCTAACAGAATTCAAAAGTGAATCCATATGCTCCTGGGCTCTTCTGTGCTTCTGTGCTTAAAGACTTTGAAAGCTTTAAAAGCGGCTTCCAACTCTCTCTCTCTCTCTCTCTCTCTCTCTCTCTCTCTCTCTCTCTCTCTCTCTCTGTGTGTGTGTGTATAAGTCATTCAATTGCTCATATCCTCTTGGTTCTACTTGGTTACGTGGTCACATGTATTTGAAAATAGTTCCTGCTAGTCTATCTCACCATAACTCACACTGGCTATGATCATCTGTCATTGATGTTTGCAATGACTCAAGAGGCATGGAAACAGAGATAATGGCAATTATGAAGCATACCAATAGATTTACATAGTCCATAATATAATGTCCATAATAATAAATGTCAGTCTAGAAATGGCAGGTTGAAGGGATTGCTTTATCCTTACAAACTCCATTTCATTTATTCAGTGTCTTCAAGCCAATCTCTATATTACAAGACGCTTACAGCCAGGAATCAGACTTTACTGGTCCTGGTTTGAGCACATGTTAATCACCAAATAAGTATGTGCTGAATACATCCTCTAAAGATGACCACAAGTGACTAAGCTGTGGTAAGAATGTCTCAATGTGGTTCCTATCCGTAGACAAATGCCATTCTCAACTAATCCGAGAAAACTCTCTTTCGAATGCACAGACTTACAGCTGCTTAAGGTGCTGAGAACAAGGACGGGTGCAAGCACGAGAGCAAGGGCTCAGCCTGAAACAATTAGACCATATCCTGCAAGGCTGGGGAACAGCGTGGGCAAGGGAAAGGAACAAACGTGAGGTCTGAACAATAGGGAAAAGGGCTGGGAAGTGCAATCTTCTGTGATGGCAAACTGAGAGTAACTGCTAATGTTTACACTGAATTGGCTAGAGAACAGGCCTGTGGACAATCAGGCATGGGTGGAGGAGGGGCCTCAGCCCTCACTGCTCAACTGTCAGCTACTGGTAAATCTGGGGAGATAGGAGCCATTGTCTTCCCCTGCATACCACTTGTGATCCCACCAGGCTCCCGTGGACAGTTCTAGCGTAGTGGTCACCTACATGGCCTGGTTAAAGTACATGGGTCACAAAACAACCACAGACACGAACCTGGGAGAGGGACGTGTAGGGAGTAGGGGGGATGTAAACAGGATGGGAGGGAGATAAGAGAGCGTGTGGAGAGTAGTCAGAATGCATTATATGCATTATAAAACGGGAAGGAACGAAGAAAGGAGAAAGGATGTCTCGACAGGACACAAACAGAGTTGAAAACGGCATTCGCGGCATTATCATAGCCACCGGGAAACACATTTATATATAGCATTAGATCCATTTTATGAATGCACGATTTGAATTGTTAGAAACAAATCGTAAAACTTTAGGATTGGTAAGTCTTAACCACCAAGGTCATAAGCCTAGTCAATGTATAAGAATTCCCAAACTTAGAAAATGCTACTGTTTCTATAACACAGAGTAACTACGATAATAAGCATAATGATAGGAAACATTTACAGGGCTCTCTGCTCCTACACTGCTTTGGAAACAGTTTACTATATATCATTTAGCTATTGTTACAGTGTTAGCGGAAAAGCTGAGGGAAATGAGGCACACGCAGGTGAAGTCATTCGCTCGAGGCCACACAGCTCCGGTGTGGAAGAAATGTATTTGGACGTGGGAATTCTTGCTGGCGTCTCTGCTGTTAATTACATTTCTAGCTTATTTGCTAAACAGTAATAAAGCTCACACAAATCCTCTATAAACGATAAACTTCCAGTGCCTTCCAATGTGATGTGTCTCGAGAGTACTCAGCTTCTTCTTAGTAACTTGTAGTGAAGAGTAGAGAGGACTGGGGATGCAGCTCAGTGGGCGGAGTGCTTCCCTCGCTGGCACAAAGCCCCAGCTTCAGTCCCGGGCACTACAGAAGCTGGACATGGTGACACGTGACTGCAAACGGTGGGACTCAGGAGGGTCAATAGTTCAAGGTTAACCTTGGCCACTCAGTGAGGTCAAAGCCACCTGGGACACATTTTGTAACATGGAGGGCTGGCTTGCTTGTTGGGGGTTTCTGTCCCGCCCGGTACCCCACAACTGTTTAGCGGCAAAGAAAATCACACGTAAGTCTCCATAAATTATAAGCTGATTGGTCCATTAGCTCTAACCTCTCATTAGTTAACACTCACATCTTGATTAACCCATTTTTTCCTGATCTATATTTTAGCCATGTGGCTCAGTACCTTTTTTTTTAGTGGGGCAGATCACATTCTGCTGCTTCAGTGGTTTGGGCAGGAGAGAGAGGAATCAACTTCCTCCTTCCCAGAATTCTCCTGTTCTCATTACATCATTTCTACTTCCAGTCTGGTTTTCCCGCCTATATTTCCTACCTTGCCAATCAGCGTTTATTTATAACATGATTGACAGAATACAGACAATTCTCCCACACCAACATTTGACTCTGTCTCAAAACTAAAATTATGCACCTATAAAACAAATTAAAGAGGTTAACGGAAGTCCCAGAAGGACTGAAGAGAACACCTTATTAGTTTGTGATCTAGAGAGAAATTCTATCAAGGCAACTAGTCATATTGACTGACTACCACAAATGTTTAATAGCTCTAAGTGGAACAGTGCATCATCTATGGGCCCATAATCGTCAGCTGGATTGGCCACAGAGGTCGGCATACATTTTACAAATAATAAATGAGAAACCCCTCCTGAGTTCTCAGCACCACGCAGCAGACTTCTTTAAAACATTAATCACACTGCAGACAAAGTTTCAGGTTGTAGGAAAGAAAAGAGTTTATAGCCTAGGCTTTGTAAAGATTCTAAAGGAGCATTATCTAGTTAGCTCTGTCATTTCAAACATGACAGCAGGTTCTGAGCTTAAAAATATGGATCTCTAAGACCGGGCGCCGGGAGACGCGGCCGGAAGACCGGGCGCCGGGACGCGGCCGGAGGACGCCTATCACGGCCAGCGGGGACCGGCTGGGACCGGCTGGGACTGGAGCGACTGCAGAGGACACAGGCTGCTGGCGGTGGGAACCATCCCAGCAGCAGAAGCAGGCTGCA